>NC_091193.1:29198491-29357866 GCF_040958095.1 Procambarus clarkii
GCACTTGTCACCATATCCCGTGACTCAAAGTAGCTGGCACTTGACACCAAATCCCCTGACTTTACAGTAGCTGGCACTTGTTACTATATCCCCTGACTCACAGTAGCTGGCACTTGACACAATATCCCCTGACTCACAGTAGCTGGCACTTGTTACTATATCCTCTGATTCACAGTATCTGGCACTTGTCACCATATCTCCTGACTCACAGTAGCTGGCACTTGACACCATATCCCCTGACTCACAGTAGCTGGCACTTGACACCATATCCCCTGACTCACAGTAGCTGGAACTTGACACCATATCCCCTGACTCACAGTAGCTTACACTTGTCACCATATCCCCTGACTCACAGTAGCTGGCACTTGACACCATATCCCCTGACTCACAGTAGCTGGCACTTGACACCATATCCCCTGACTCATAGTAGCTGGCACTTGACACCATATCCCCTGACTCACAGTAGCTGGCACTTGTCACCATATCCCCTGACTCACAGTAGCTGGCACTTATTACTATATCCCCTGACTCACAGTAGCTGGCACTTGTTACTATATCCCCTGACTCACAGTAGCTGGCACTTGACACCATATCCCCTGACTCACAGTAGCTGGCACTTGACACCATATTCCCTGACTCATAGTAGCTGGCACTTGACACCATATCCCCTGACTCATAGTAGCTGGCACTTGTCACAATATCCCTATACTTACAGTAGCTGGCACTTGACACCATATCCCCTGACTCACAGTAGCTGGCACTTGTCACCATATCCCCTGACTCACAGTAGCTGGCTCTTGTCACCATATCCCCTGACTCACAGTAGCTGGCACTTGACACCATATCCCCTGACTCACAGTAGTTGGCACTTGTCACCATATCCCCTGACTCACAGTAGCTGGCACTTGTTACTATATCCCCTGACTCACAGTAGCTGGCACTTGTCACCATATCCCCTGACTCACAGTAGCTGGCACTTGACACCATATCCCCTGACTCACAGTAGCTGGCACTTGACACCATATCCCCTGTCTCACAGTAGCTGGCACTTGACACCATATCCCCTGACTCACAGTAGCTGGCACTTGACACTATATCCCTTAACTCAAAGTAGCTGGCACTTGTCACCATATCCCGTGACTCAAAGTAGCTGGCACTTGACACCAAATCCCCTGACTTTACAGTAGCTGGCACTTGTTACTATATCCCCTGACTCACAGTAGCTGGCACTTGACACAATATCCCCTGACTCACAGTAGCTGGCACTTGTTACTATATCCTCTGATTCACAGTATCTGGCACTTGTCACCATATCTCCTGACTCACAGTAGCTGGCACTTGACACCATATCCCCTGACTCACAGTAGCTGGCACTTGACACCATATCCCCTGACTCACAGTAGCTGGTACTTGACACCATATCCCCTGACTCACAGTAGCTGGCACTTGACACCATATCCCCTGACTCACAGTAGCTGGCACTTGACACCATATTCCCTGACTCATAGTAGCTGGCACTTGACACCATATCCCCTGACTCATAGTAGCTGGCACTTGTCACCATATCCCTTGACTCACAGTAGCTGGCACTTGACACCATATCCCCTGACTCACAGTAGCTGGCACTTGTCACCATATCCCCTGACTCACAGTAGCTGGCTCTTGTCACCATATCCCCTGACTCACAGTAGCTGGCACTTGACACCATATCCCCTGACTCACAGTAGTTGGCACTTGTCACCATATCCCCTGACTCACAGTAGCTGGCACTTGTTACTATATCCCCTGACTCACAGTAGCTGGCACTTGTCACCATATCCCCTGACTCACAGTAGCTGGCACTTGACACCATATCCCCTGACTCACAGTAGCTGGCACTTGACACCATATCCCCTGTCTCACAGTAGCTGGCACTTGACACCATATCCCCTGACTCACAGTAGCTGGCACTTGACACTATATCCCTTAACTCAAAGTAGCTGGCACTTGTCACCATATCCCGTGACTCAAAGTAGCTGGCACTTGACACCAAATCCCCTGACTTTACAGTAGCTGGCACTTGTTACTATATCCCCTGACTCACAGTAGCTGGCACTTGACACAATATCCCCTGACTCACAGTAGCTGGCACTTGTTACTATATCCTCTGATTCACAGTATCTGGCACTTGTCACCATATCTCCTGACTCACAGTAGCTGGCACTTGACACCATATCCCCTGACTCACAGTAGCTGGCACTTGACACCATATCCCCTGACTCACAGTAGCTGGTACTTGACACCATATCCCCTGACTCACAGTAGCTGGCACTTGTCACCATATCCCCTGACTCACAGTAGCTGGCACTTGACACCAAATCCCCTGACTCACAGTAGCTGGCACTTGTTACTATATCCCCTGACTCACAGTAGCTAGCATTTGTCACCATATCCCCTGACTCACAGTAGCTGGCACTTGTTACTAAATCCCCTGACTCACAGTAGCTGGCACTTGTACACCATATCCCCTGACTCACAATAGCTGGCACTTGACACCATATCCCCTGACTCACAGTAGCTGGCACTTGACACCATATCCCCTGACTCGCAGTAGCTGGCACTTGACACCATATCCCCTGACTCACAGTAGCTGGCACTTGTCACCATATCCCCTGACTCACAGTAGCTGGCACTTGTCACCATATCCCCTGACTCACAGTAGCTGGCACTTGACACCATATCCCTTGACTCACAGTAGTTGGCACTTGTCACCATATCCCCTGACTCACAATAGCTGGCACTTGTTACTATATCCCCTGACTCACAGTAGCTGGCACTTGTCACCATATCCCCTGACTCACAGTAGCTGGCACTTGACACCATATCCCCTGACTCACAGTAGCTGGCACTTGACACCATATCCCCTGACTCACAGTAGCTGGCACTTGACACCATATCCCCTGACTCACAGTAGCTGGCACTTGACACTATATCCCTTAACTCAAAGTAGCTGGCACTTGTCACCATATCCCGTGACTCAAAGTAGCTGGCACTTGACACCAAATCCCCTGACTTTACAGTAGCTGGCACTTGTTACTATATCCCCTGACTCACAGTAGCTGGCACTTGACACCATATCCCCTGACTCACAGTAGCTGGCACTTGTTACTATATCCTCTGATTCACAGTATCTGGCACTTGTCACCATATCTCCTGACTCACAGTAGCTGGCACTTGACACCATATCCCCTGACTCACAGTAGCTGGCACTTGACACCATATCCCCTGACTCACAGTAGCTGGTACTTGACACCATATCCCCTGACTCACAGTAGCTTACACTTGTCACCATATCCCCTGACTCACAGTAGCTGGCACTTGACACCATATCCCCTGACTCACAGTAGCTGGCACTTGACACCATATCCCCTGACTCATAGTAGCTGGCACTTGTCACCATATCCCCTGACTCACAGTAGCTGGCACTTATTACTATATCCCCTGACTCACAGTAGCTGGCACTTGTTACTATATCCCCTGACTCACAGTAGCTGGCACTTGTCACCATATCCCCTGACTCATAGTAGCTGGTACTTGACGCCATATCCCCTGACTCACAGTAGCTGGCACTTGACACCATATCCCCTGACTCACAGTAGCTGGCACTTGACACCATATTCCCTGACTCATAGTAGCTGGCACTTGACACCATATCCCCTGACTCATAGTAGCTGGCACTTGTCACCATATCCCTTGACTCACAGTAGCTGGCACTTGACACCATATCCCCTGACTCACAGTAGCTAGCACTTGACACCATATCCCCAGACTCATAGTAGCTGGCACTTGTCACCATATCCCCTGCCTCACAGTAGCTGGCACTTGACACCATATCCCCTGACGCACAGTAGCTGGCACTTGTCACCATATCCCCTGACTCACAGTAGCTGGCTCTTGTCACCATATCCCCTGACTCACAGTAGCTGGCACTTGACACCATATCCCCTGACTCACAGTAGTTGGCACTTGTCACCATATCCCCTGACTCACAGTAGCTGGCACTTGTTACTATATCCCCTGACTCACAGTAGCTGGCACTTGTCACCATATCCCCTGACTCACAGTAGCTGGCACTTGACACCATATCCCCTGACTCACAGTAGCTGGCACTTGACACCATATCCCCTGTCTCACAGTAGCTGGCACTTGACACCATATCCCCTGACTCACAGTAGCTGGCACTTGACACTATATCCCTTAACTCAAAGTAGCTGGCACTTGTCACCATATCCCGTGACTCAAAGTAGCTGGCACTTGACACCAAATCCCCTGACTTTACAGTAGTTGGCACTTGTTACTATATCCCTGACTCACAGTAGCTGGCACTTGACACAATATCCCCTGACTCACAGTAGCTGGCACTTGTTACTATATCCTCTGATTCACAGTATCTGGCACTTGTCACCATATCTCCTGACTCACAGTAGCTGACACTTGACACCATATCCCCTGACTCACAGTAGCTGGCACTTGACACCATATCCCCTGACTCACAGTAGCTGGTACTTGACACCATATCCCCTGACTCACAGTAGCTGGCACTTGTCACCATATCCCCTGACTCACAGTAGCTGGCACTTGACACCAAATCCCCTGACTCACAGTAGCTGGCACTTGTTACTATATCCCCTGACTCACAGTAGCTAGCATTTGTCACCATATCCCCTGACTCACAGTAGCTGGCACTTGTTACTATATCCCCTGACTCACAGTAGCAGGCACTTGTACACCATATCCCCTGACTCACAATAGCTGGCACTTGACACCATATCCCCTGACTCATAGTAGCTGGCACTTGACACCATATCCCCTGACTCACAGTAGCTGGCACTTGACACCATATCCCCTGACTCACAGTAGCTGGCACTTGTCACCATATCCCCTGACTCACAGTAGCTGGCACTTGACACCATATCCCTTGACTCACAGTAGCTGGGACTTGTCACCATATCCCCTGACTCACAGTAACTGGCACTTGTCACCATATCCCCTGACTCACAGTAGCTGGCACTTGTCACCATATCCCCTGACTCACAGTAGCTGGCACTTGACACCATATCCCCTGACTCACAGTAGCTGGGACTTGTCACCATATCCCCTGACTCACAGTAGCTGGCACTTGACACCATATCCCCTGACTCGCAGTAGCTGGCACTTGACACCATATCCCCTGACTCACAGTAGCTGGCACTTGTCACCATATCCCCTGACTCACAGTAGCTGGCACTTGACACCATATCCCCTGACTCACAGTAGCTGGGACTTGTCACCATATCCCCTGACTCACAGTAGCTGGCACTTGACACCATATCCCCTGACTCGCAGTAGCTGGCACTTGACACCATATCCCCTGACTCACAGTAGCTGGCACTTGTTACTATATCCCCTGACTCACAGTAGCTGGCACTTGTCACCATATCCCCTGACTCACAGTAGCTGGCACTTGACACCATATCCCCTGACTCACAGTAGCTGGCACTTGACACCATATCCCCTGACTCACAGTAGCTGGCACTTGTCACCATATCCCCTGACTCACAGTAGCTGGCACTTGACACTATATCCCTTAACTCACAGTAGCTGGCACTTGTCACCATATCCCGTGACTCAAAGTAGCTGGCACTTGACACCAAATCCCCTGACTTTACAGTAGCTGGCACTTGACACCAAATCCCCTGACTTTACAGTTGCTGGCACTTGTTACTATATCCCCTGACTCACAGTAGCTGGAACTTGACACCATATCCCCTGACTCACAGTAGCTGGCACTTGTCACCATATCCCCTGACTCACAGTAGCTGGCACTTGACACCATATCCCCTGACTCACAGTAGCTGGCACTTGACACCAAATCCCCTGACTCACAGTAGCTGGCACTTGTTACTATATCCCCTGACTCACAGTAGCTAGCATTTGTCACCATATCCCCTGACTCACAGTAGCTGGCACTTGTTACTAAATCCCCTGACTCACAGTAGCTGGCACTTGTACACCATATCCCCTGACTCACAATAGCTGGCACTTGACACCATATCCCCTGACTCATAGTAGCTGGCACTTGACACCATATCCCCTGACTCACAGTAGCTGGCACTTGACACCATATCCCCTGACTCACAGTAGCTGGCACTTGTCACCATATCCCCTGACTCACAGTAGCTGGCACTTGACACCATATCCCCTGACTCACAGTAGCTGGGACTTGTCACCATATCCCCTGACTCACAGTAACTGGCACTTGTCACCATATCCCCTGACTCACAGTAGCTGGCACTTGTCACCATATCCCCTGACTCACAGTAGCTGGCACTTGACACCATATCCCCTGACTCACAGTAGCTGGCACTTGTCACCATATCCCCTGACTCACAGTAGCTGGCACTTGACACCATATCCCCTGACTCACAGTAGCTGGGACTTGCCCCACCATATCCCCTGACTCACAGTAGCTGGCACTTGACACCATATCCCCTGACTCGCAGTAGCTGGCACTTGACACCATATCCCCTGACTCACAGTAGCTGGCACTTATTACTATATCCCCTGACTCACAGTAGCTGGCACTTGTCACCATATCCCCTGACTCAAAGTAGCTGGCACTTGACACCATATCCCCTGACTCACAGTAGCTGGCACTTGACACCATATCCCCTGACTCACAGTAGCTGGCACTTGACACCATATCCCCTGACTCACAGTAGCTGGCACTTGACACTATATCCCTTAACTCACAGTAGCTGGCACTTGTCACCATATCCCGTGACTCAAAGTAGCTGGCACTTGACACCAAATCCCCTGACTTTACAGTAGCTGGCACTTGACACCAAATCCCCTGACTTTACAGTTGCTGGCACTTGTTACTATATCCCCTGACTCACAGTAGCTGGAACTTGACACCATATCCCCTGACTCACAGTAGCTGGCACTTGTCACCATATCCCCTGACTCACAGTAGCTGGCACTTGACACCATATCCCCTGACTCACAGTAGCTGGCACTTGACACCAAATCCCCTGACTCACAGTAGCTGGCACTTGTTACTATATCCCCTGACTCACAGTAGCTAGCATTTGTCACCATATCCCCTGACTCACAGTAGCTGGCACTTGTTACTAAATCCCCTGACTCACAGTAGCTGGCACTTGTACACCATATCCCCTGACTCACAATAGCTGGCACTTGACACCATATCCCCTGACTCACAGTAGCTGGCACTTGACACCATATCCCCTGACTCGCAGTAGCTGGCACTTGACACCATATCCCCTGACTCACAGTAGCTGGCACTTGTCACCATATCCCCTGACTCACAGTAGCTGGCACTTGTCACCATATCCCCTGACTCACAGTAGCTGGCACTTGACACCATATCCCCTGACTCACAGTAGTTGGCACTTGTCACCATATCCCCTGACTCACAGTAGCTGGCACTTGTTACTATATCCCCTGACTCACAGTAGCTGGCACTTGTCACCATATCCCCTGACTCACAGTAGCTGGCACTTGACACCATATCCCCTGACTCACAGTAGCTGGCACTTGACACCATATCCCCTGACTCACAGTAGCTGGCACTTGACACCATATCCCCTGACTCACAGTAGCTGGCACTTGACACTATATCCCTTAACTCAAAGTAGCTGGCACTTGTCACCATATCCCGTGACTCAAAGTAGCTGGCACTTGACACCAAATCCCCTGACTTTACAGTAGCTGGCACTTGTTACTATATCCCCTGACTCACAGTAGCTGGCACTTGACACCATATCCCCTGACTCACAGTAGCTGGCACTTGTTACTATATCCTCTGATTCACAGTATCTGGCACTTGTCACCATATCTCCTGACTCACAGAAGCTGGCACTTGACACCATATCCCCTGACTCACAGTAGCTGGCACTTGACACCATATCCCCTGACTCACAGTAGCTGGTACTTGACACCATATCCCCTGACTCACAGTAGCTGGCACTTGTCACCATATCCCCTGACTCACAGTAGCTGGCACTTGACACTATATCCCTTAACTCAAAGTAGCTGGCATTTGTCACCATATCCCGTGACTCAAAGTAGCTGGCACTTGACACCAAATCCCCTGACTTTACAGTAGCTGGCACTTGTTACTATATCCCCTGACTCACAGTAGCTGGCACTTGACACCATATCCCCTGACTCACAGTAGCTGGCACTTGTTACTATATCCTCTGATTCACAGTATCTGGCACTTGTCACCATATCTCCTGACTCACAGTAGCTGGCACTTGACACCATATCCCCTGACTCACAGTAGCTGGCACTTGACACCATATCCCCTGACTCACAGTAGCTGGTACTTGACACCATATCCCCTGACTCACAGTAGCTGGCACTTGTCACCATATCCCCTGACTCACAGTAGCTGGCACTTGACACCAAATCCCCTGACTCACAGTAGCTGGCACTTGTTACTATATCCCCTGACTCACAGTAGCTGGCACTTGACACCATATCCCCTGACTCACAGTAGCTGGCACTTGTTACTATATCCTCTGATTCACAGTATCTGGCACTTGTCACCATATCTCCTGACTCACAGTAGCTGGCACTTGACACCATATCCCCTGACTCACAGTAGCTGGCACTTGACACCATATCCCCTGACTCACAGTAGCTGGTACTTGACACCATATCCCCTGACTCACAGTAGCTGGCACTTGTCACCATATCCCCTGACTCACAGTAGCTGGCACTTGTCACCATATCCCCTGACTCACAGTAGCTGGCACTTGACACCATATCCCCTGACTCACAGTAGCTGGCACTTGTCACCATATCCCCTGACTCACAGTAGCTGGCACTTGTTACTATATCCCCTGACTCACAGTAGCTGGCACTTGTCACCATATCTCCTGACTCACAGTAGCTGGCACTTGTTACTATATCCCCTGACTCACAGTAGCTGGCACTTGACACCATATCCCCTGACTCACAGTAGCTGGCACTTGTTACTATATCCTCTGATTCACAGTATCTGGCACTTGTCACCATATCTCCTGACTCACAGTAGCTGGCACTTGTCACCATATCCCGTGACTCACAGTAGCTGGCACTTGACACCATATCCCCTGACTCACAGTAGCTGGCACTTGTTACTATATCCTCTGATTCACAGTATCTGGCACTTGTCACCATATCTCCTGACTCACAGTAGCTGGCACTTGACACCATATCCCCTGACTCACAGTAGCTGGCACTTGACACCATATCCCCTGACTCACAGTAGCTGGTACTTGACACCATATCCCCTGACTCACAGTAGCTGGCACTTGTCACCATATCCCCTGACTCACAGTAGCTGGCACTTGACACTATATCCCTTAACTCAAAGTAGCTGGCATTTGTCACCATATCCCGTGACTCAAAGTAGCTGGCACTTGACACCAAATCCCCTGACTTTACAGTAGCTGGCACTTGTTACTATATCCCCTGACTCACAGTAGCTGGCACTTGACACCATATCCCCTGACTCACATTAGCTGGCACTTGTTACTATATCCTCTGATTCACAGTATCTGGCACTTGTCACCATATCTCCTGACTCACAGTAGCTGGCACTTGACACAATATCCCCTGACTCACAGTAGCTGGCACTTGACACCATATCCCCTGACTCACAGTAGCTGGTACTTGACACCATATCCCCTGACTCACAGTAGCTGGCACTTGTCACCATATCCCCTGACTCACAGTAGCTGGCACTTGACACCAAATCCCCTGACTCACAGTAGCTGGCACTTGTTACTATATCCCCTGACTCACAGTAGCTGGCACTTGACACCATATCCCCTGACTCACAGTAGCTGGCACTTGTTACTATATCCTCTGATTCACAGTAGCTGGCACTTGTACACCATATCCCCTGACTCACAATAGCTGGCACCTGACACCATATCCCCTGACTCACAGTAGCTGGCACTTGACACCATATCCCCTGACTCGCAGTAGCTGGCACTTGACACCATATCCCCTGACTCACAGTAGCTAGCACTTGTCACCATATCCCCTGACTCACAGTAGCTGGCACTTGTCACCATATCCCCTGACTCACAGTAGCTGGCACTTGACACCATATCCCCTGACTCACAGTAGCTGGCACTTGTCACCATATCCCCTGACTCACAGTAGCTGGCACTTGTTACTATATCCCCTGACTCACAGTAGCTGGCACTTGACACCATATCCCCTGAATCACAGTAGCTGGCACTTGACACCATATCCCCTGACTCACAGTAGCTGGTACTTGACACCATATCCCCTGACTCACAGTAGCTGGTACTTGACACCATATCCCCTGAATCACAGTAGCTGGCACTTGACACCTTATCCCCTGACTCACAGTAGCTGGCACTTGACACCATATCCCCTGACTCATAGTAGCTGGCACTTGACACCATATCCCCTGACTCACAATAGCTGGCACTTGACACCATATCCCCTGACTCATAGTAGCTGGCACTTGACACCATATCCCCTGACTCACAGTAGCTGGCACTTGACACCATATCCCCTGACTCACAGTAGCTGGCACTTGTCACCATATCCCCTGACTCACAGTAGCTGGCACTTGACACCATATCCCCTGACTCACAGTAGCTGGCACTTGTCACCATATCCCCTGACTCACAGTAACTGGCACTTGTCACCATATCCCCTGACTCACAGTAGCTGGCACTTGTCACCATATCCCCTGACTCACAGTAGCTGGCACTTGACACCATATCCCCTGACTCACAGTAGCTGGCACTTGTCACCATATCCCCTGACTCACAGTAGCCGGCACTTGACACCATATCCCCTGACTCACAGTAGCTGGCACTTGTCACCATATCCCCTGACTCACAGTAGCTGGCACTTGACACCATATCCCCTGACTCGCAGTAGCTGGCACTTGACACCATATCCCCTGACTCACAGTAGCTGGCACTTGTCACTATATCCCATGACTCACAGTAGCTGGCACTTGTCACCATATCCCCTGACTCACAGTAGCTGGCACTTGACACCATATCCCCTGACTCACAGTAGCTGGCACTTGTCACCATATCCCCTGACTCACAGTAGCTGGCACTTGTTACTATATCCCCTGACTCACAGTAGCTGGCACTTGTCACCATATCCCCTGACTCGCAGTAGCTGGCACTTGACACCATATCCCCTGACTCACAGTAGCTGGCACTTGACACCATATCCCCTGACTCGCAGTAGCTGGCACTTGACACCATATCCCCTGACTCGCAGTAGCTGGCACTTCACACCATATCCCCTGACTCACAGTAGCTGGCACTTGTCACCATATCCCCTGACTCACAGTAGCTGGCACTTGTCACCATATCCCCTGACTCACAGTAGCTGGCACTTGTTACTATATCCCCTGACTCACAGTAGCTGGCACTTGTCACCATATCCCCTGACTCACAGTAGCTGGCACTTATTACTATATCCCCTGACTCACAGTAGCTGGCACTTGTTACTATATCCCCTGTCTCACAGTAGCGTGCACTTGTCACCATATACCCTGACTCACAGTAGCTGGCACTTGACACCATATCCCCTGACTCACAGTAGCTGGCACTTGACACCATATCCCCTGACTCGCAGTAGCTGGCACTTGACACCATATCCCCTGACTCACAGTAGCTGGCACTTGTCACCATATCCCCTGACTCACAGTAGCTGGCACTTGTCACCATATCCCCTGACTCGCAGTAGCTGGCACTTGACACCATATCCCCTGACTCACAGTAGCTGGCATTTGTCACCATATCCCCTGACTCACAGTAGCTGGCACTTGACACCATATCCCCTGACTCACAGTAGCTGGCACTTGACACCATATCCCCTGACTCACAGTAGCTGGTACTTGACACTATATCCCTTAACTCAAAGTAGATGGCACTTGTCATGTAGTGCAAGTTGAAATGGAAGAAATCATTGTTGCATACAGGTCCGTCTTAACAGCATTATATGGGCCCCTGGGCAAACCGTTGTGCAAGGGGGGCCCCTGGGCAAACCGTTGTGTGCCCAGGGGCCCCCCTTGCACCATTGTGCAGGGGGGCCCCTGGGCAAACCGTTGTGCAAAGGGGGCCCCTGGGCAAACCGTTGTGCAAGGGGGGGTCCCTACGACAACCGCTGACAGGAATAAGAAGTAAATGGTCGATGATATTAAACACTTATTTTATTGGCACTTACACAAAACTGGCGTTGAAACATTAAAAACATGCTGTAGAGTAGCTTTATAAATTTATCTTTTAAACATTTGAACAAGGCTTGAAAAACACAATAATACTCAGTAAGCTACAGAGATTAGAGCGCACAGTATGAAATACTTCGAACTTCATGTTATAACAAGCATTTGCGGCATTTCTTTTTACAGAATTGTTTTATTATTGGCTCGAAGTAAATATTCTTCAGAATGTCATTTTCCATGCACATGAAAGCTTAGTTCAAACGCTGCTGCGTCATTGTGCTACGAAGCATGGGGATGCACAGGTGGGGGGGGGGGGTGTCTTGTCGGGTGTCCTATCCTCTAATTGTGGCTCTATAGTGGGTATGGAGGCTTATTCATGAATGAAATTGCTACCTGCTCAGTATTTTGCCGATGGTTGACCCTTTTATCACTTCCCAGATTCGTGGGATGAGCGACCAAGCCCCCCCGAGTTAGACTATATTGGAAGACCAGGCTCTGTAGCCTCCGCTACATTGGGCCCTGGACATGTTCCTTCTCCCAGTCTCCCGACTCACTCTCTGCTCCCCTCCCACCTCTGTGGCGGGGTTGACTCCTAAGCCCCCAGTGGTGACCACATCTTCACCTGGTGTGGCTCCATCTCTGGTTGCCACCTCTGCACTTTTACCCCCTTTATTACTGGGAGTGTTCAGCGTCGTCACTTCCGCACTCGCTCGTGCATGATTCCTTCCCAATCTCCTACTTTCCAGGCTTTGTTTGGTCCTACATGGACTAAGTATTTTGATCTTAGTCATGTCGACACTGGTGATTTATTTCTTCATAAGCACCTTGTTGATTCGGTGGATAAGTTGGTCATTTTTAACTCCATCCGTAGTACTGGTGCCTCTGGTGTTGCAGCCCCTTCTCAGGAAGCGGCTGCCCGCTTTGCTTTGTTATCATGTATTGGGGAGTCCTTTTTTCGGATCACCAAAAATGTCCTGTTGAATGCCTGCGTTGGCACAATTGTTCTCCTGCACCATTTCGTGACTGGTGACAGGGAACTTTAGTATCGTTACGAGGATATAAAGCATAGCCTTGAGGCCCAAGGCCATTCTATCCTCCAGGTGGATACCTTCATTCTGCCCTCACGTGGTCCAGACCATCAACTTCTTTGGGTTGTGAAGGTCACGTTCGATGGTTAATCCCTTCCCTCTTCAATCATTCGTACTGGTGTCGGTACTCCATTCAGGAGTACATCCCCTCTCCTCGTCTCTGCAGCAGCTGCTAGGGATTTCGGCATGGTCTCTTCAGGGGCACAAGTGAAATGTGCGTCTGCCCCTTGTGTGGAACTTCGGGTCATTCGATGACGGAGTGCCCTTCTTACCAAACTCTACATCAATTGCGGTGATGCCCACCCTATCTTCACACGCATGTGTGCATTTCAAATTTGAGGAAGCCATTCTCAATTTAAAGTATCGCGATCATTTGTCATTTCCTGAGGTTAGGCACCGGATTCGCCATCTTCTTTCTCTAGAATGTCATATGCTCGTGTGTTGCGTTTCCCCTCTACTCACTCTCTCCCACTTTCTCAGTTTCGCAACCGTTTCGAGGTCTTGGACCACGACACCTGCACCGCCACCTCAGCAGCTCCTTTGCATTCTGGGCTTGAGGGTCCTCCTGGTTCTCTGTATGGTGTTTCCTTACTTCCTTCCTGGTCTTCCTTGTCTCCTTTGCCCTCCTTGTCTCCTTTGCCCTCCTTGTCTCCTTTGCCCTCCTTGTCACCTTTGCCCTCCTTGTCTCCTTTGCCCTCCTTGTCTCCTTTGCCCTCCTTGTCTCCTTTGCCCTCCTTGTCTCCTTTGCCCTCCTTGTCTCCTTTGCCCTCCTTGTCTCCTTTGCCCTCCTTGTCTCCTTTGCCCTCCTTGTCTCCTTTGCCCTCCTTGTCTCCTTTGCCCTCCTTGTCTCCTGTGCCCTCCTTGTCTCCTGTGCCCTCCTTCCCTTCTCGCCCCTCCCCTCCTTCTTAACCCTCCCCTCTGTCTCCTGGTCCTCCTCACCGCTTGCCTGTCCATCCTCCTCCCAACGTTCGGCATGTTGCCCATTCCCGTTCTCTTTCTCCAGCTGAAACTGTCGAGGCTGTCGCCCAGTATATTACTGATGGTACGCATATTTCTCTACGTCAGAAGAGTAAGCCTGGCACCTCTTCCTTTTTCCTCCATGGCGGGTAAGGTGGCTTCGATGTATTCCTCACCTTTCGACTCCGACATAATCCCTGCTTCACCTCCCTTTTCACTGGCGGGGTCTCTTGTCCCTCCTAAGAAGGTTTCCTTGGCCCTTGATCCTCTCTTGGATGCTGCCCTTGCTTCGGTGCCATCACCGGTTGTCCTCCTTGCCCCCTTACCCGCTCCTCTCTGTTGCCTGCTCCCGCTCCGGACTGTCCATTCGCCCCTGGTCCGTCAGTCCTGCTCCCTTGTCTTGGTTATCTTTGCTAGCTTTACCTGTGCTCTGTTCCCCTGATTTCACTGATCCTGATCCTGTTCTTCTTAATTCTACTGTTCTGCTTTGTCTTTGTTTCTCCCTTATTAGCTCTGTTTTTTTTCGTCAGTTCTTCAATGGACTGTTCGTGGTTTTTATGGCAACTTCCATACTCCGACGTCTGATCACTCAGTATTTCCCGCTTTGTGTTTCTCCAGGAGCCAATGCTTGGCTCTCGTCCTGGTAGCTTCCATGGTTATTCCTTTTTCTCTTCGCCTCCAGATCTTGCTGGGGCCCCTGCCTGTACTGCTCTCTTGATATTCCCTTCGTTCCTCTAATTTTTCAGTGGCCCATTCAGTGTTCTGCAGCCCGTATCATTGTGAGTAAATGGTATACAGTCTGTTCTATTTATCTCCCCCAAAATATCCCTCTTTCTCTTCCTGATCTTAAACACCTGTTGGACTCCTTACCAGAGCCTGTGCTCCTTTTGGGTGATATTAACTGTCGGCATACCCTCTGGGTAGATGTTCTGGCAAACACCCGGGGCTGCCTTCTTGACTTTTGTTCTTCGGTCTCTACCGAATTCTGGTGAGCCAACTCATGTTTACTTCAGCACATGCACCCTTTCCTGTCGTGATCTATATATCTGCTAGTCTTCTCTTTATTTGAACTAAACTTGGCAGGTGCTTGATGACCTACATAAGTGACCATTTCCTTATCCATGTCACCTCTTTTCGCCCTCCCCTCTCCTTCCCTAGGTGGCAGTTTGGAACCTAGGTTCCAAACTATAAGCTATAAGCAATAAGAAGTTATGACTGGAACCTCTTCACTTCGCGTGCTGCTCTTTCCGGCCTCTGATCTGCCTCTTCTGCAAGCCCTCCTCTTTCATGACTGTTTATGATGCTACCCTCTGCTCTGTTACTTGTTCTTTCTCCAGGGACGCATGGAAGTTCGTTCCCTGGTGGAATGCAGACTGTGCTTGGGCTGTCTGCATTAAGCGTGCATCCTGAAAGAAACACGTCGACGCCCGTTTTTGTTTAGTTTCGGAGGACGAGTGCGGTGGCCCGTGGGGCCATCTGTTCGGCTAAACATGAGGATTGGAGATCTTTAGTTTCCACCATTACGTCTGACACTCCTCTGCCCCTGATCTTGGATAAAATCTGCAACATAACGGGTAAATTTGTTCCAGATGTCTCGCCAGTCTATCATCTCCGTGGTCCTATTGTAGCAGATTCGGTGTCGGTGGCGACCGAACTTGGTTCTCACTTTTCGACTGTTAGCGCCAGCTCTCATCTTCCTTCTTTCCTTACTCGTAAGCCCCCTTCTTGAATCTTTTACCTTAGGTTTTTGCACTTCTTTTTAGCTTCCCTATAATGATCCCCTCTCTTTGAAAACTCCAGTCTGCCCTAGCCCTCTGTAGTTCTACGGCAGCAGGCTCAGATGATATTCATTATTAGATGCTTCACTATCTCCCTCCATGCACGTTTCAGTTTTTACGGAGTGTTTATAACTGAGTCTGGGAGTCGTCGTCAGTCTCTGAGGACTGCCTAGAGGCGATTTTTCTTCCTATTCGGAACCTGATTCTCTAGGGCCATCCCCTTAAAGACTTCGTCCCATTGCTCTCATGAGTTGTAGTCTGTAAACTCTTTGAGCATATGGTCAATGTCCAAACGATGTGGTTCATGGAACACTGTCACCTCCTTTCCCCTTTTCAATTTGGTTTTCGCAAGTATAGCAGCACCACTGATGTCCCCGTGAACTTGGAGATCTATATTCGTACTGCCTTTGCTGCGAAGACCTCCGTTGTTGCTGTCCTTTTCGACCTGGAAAGGGCGTATGACACCACCTGGTGATAACATACTCTGTCCCAACTTCATTCTTTTGATCTTCGTGGTAATCTCCCCCTCTTCCTCCGGGCTTCCTTTCCCGTTGTTTCTTTCGAGTGCGGCTTGGTACCCACTCTCTCCCTCTTTTCGACAATATGAGGGCATGGCCCAAGGTAGTGTTCTGAGCACTACTTTTCCTGGTTGTCCAATGGTCTTCTTTCCTCTCTTCCCTCTGACATTTTCACTCTTTATTTTGACGATCTTACCCTCTGCTGTTAGTGATTCGTTTTTCCTCAATGGCGGCTTCAACTTGAGATTGATGTGTCGTCCAGAGCCTCCAATCATGGCGTAAAGTTCTCTCTGGCTAAGAATTATGCTATGACCTTTACTTGGAAGCTGGTCGTTCTTCGACCCTCCTTTGTCGCCTTATGGTAATCCTCTTTCGTATAAGGATTCTTCTAAACTTTTGGGGTTAATTTTTGACACTCGCTTGTCCTGGTCACCCCATATCGCCTACCTCAAAGTTGAATGCTCTTAGGCCCTTAACTTAAGGTCTTGTCCCATACTTCGTGAGGAGCTGATAGGCACACGCTCCTCTTTACATTCTCTCTTATGCTCTCTAAACTTGAATATTGCTGTCCTGCTTACTGGTCTGCCTCTCTCTCCACCCTTCGTCATCTTGATGCTCTTCACTATACTGGGCTCCATATTAGCTCTGGTGCCTTTTGTTCGACCCCCTACCCCAGAGCGTGTATGTTGCATCCTGGCTCTACATGATCGCAGTTATTGCTACTGTCTTCGCTGCTTTGCGCGGTCCCTACAACACTCACTCCCGTTTATGTCGTACTTTGAACATTTTCCCTTTTGTGGGCCCGGTACCCTTTCACCACTTTCCTCTTTCTGTACAGTTGTCTCACCTGCAAGATTCTCTCTTGGTTCATGTTACCAATGTTTCTCTTCGTGTCATTCCGTCCTTGCCCCTCCCCGCCTTGGAGGGTCACTCTTCCTACATTGTGTAGTACCTTGACCTGCAGGAGTCTCTTATCCCTCCTACAGTTCTAAAACGCCTTTTCCTTGCTCACTTTTCTTCACACTCCCGCTCATCTCCGTCTTCATAGATGGGTTCAAGTCTGCTGACTTTAGGCTACGCCTTTGTGTTTCCTGTCTGGACCTGTGTGTGTCGCCTGCCTCCAGAGTCCATCATCTTCACAGTTGAACTTTATGAAATTTTGTTTGCTCTTCGTCAGCTGCTTTCTCGCCGTAATTCTTCCTTAGTTGTTGTAGTGAACTCTTTCAGTGCCCTCATGGCTCTGGAGTCCTTTAATCCTGTCCATCCTGTTGTCGTATAGATTCAATATTGGCTGTTTTGTATCTCCAGCAGATTTAAGACTGTAGTTTTGCTGAGTTCCCAGCTATATTGGTTTGTTTTTAACCCTTAAGCTGCTAAGTGGTCCTGGGGAGATTTACACCCCCAGTGCGCAAGAAAAAAATTATAATTTTTTCGTCTTCTTAAAAATGTTAATTTGTGTTCGCTGAGAACAGGAAAATAATAATAATGATATTCTATTTTAATTACCAATGACGTAATCGAGCCGACAAGTTCGCCGGTAATGTCAGAGTGAGCGCTCAAGGGTGCTGCGTCAGGGAGCCGTCACGTGCGGCGGCCCGAGTTGCCGCAATTTTGATTTTTTTTTCGCTGCATTATTTATAATATCTATGGCACGTTTAACAATTTTTTCGCTGGTATTGTTCCAATTATTGTCACTTGACATTATATTATAGTACAACTGGTATAAATTCACTATGCATTCACGTATTATTGTCACAAGTATGCACACCAAATGGTATATTTAACAGAAAATGTACAATGTGGTTTTTTTTCAATATTTACACTAAAATTTACTTAATATATACACGTATTTACTAAAGTACTAGACAGTTTGTAGTCCTGGAGACTGTGATACTGTGCGAAACAGTCGACATGTCACAGAGGAACTGCACACGCTTCGCACCATGTCAACACCAATTTACGTTCCTGTGGCCTCATTTTTGTGCTGTAACACACAACACACCGACACTGGCCTGCTGCACGCACTCCAGTTGGTGGTAATTTCTTGATTTGGTGTACCAGAAAGGCCTCCCTGTAAGCGAGCCTGGGTGCAGGAGCATGGTTCAATATTGGGTCCCGAATGGGTATTTGTATGACAGAGGTGACTTTGCCAAACTTACCTAGTAATTGTTTCACAAATTGAAAACTAAAAGAAAGTTAATATGGTTTTCTACCTGTTTTTACAAGATATATATTATAACTGTTCAGCATTGTTACGTCAATAAGGTGGGAAATCATCATAGTCCACTTCACTGTTTTCTGTAAACACACACTACAGCACCCACCATCATGTCACATTTATCAACTAAACGCATGTTGATGTTGTAGTCCATCACACAATCTGGCTTGTATATTATTTGCTTTGTTGTTCTGTTCACCTTGCCACTGTCCACCATTGTACCAGGGTGAATGCTGGTCAACATGTTCACTTCACGTCTGTCTTTCCACCGCACTGAAAGCATTGCACCACTTTTTCTTACCTCGCAATCACCTACTTGCATAGCAGTGTCAAACACAGGTCTTTCTCTTTGTTTTGGCTCTACTGTGCCCCACACTCCAGTTTTATTATCAAGCAAGAACCTGGTTAGTAAGGGACTGGTATAATAGTTATTTCTGTACAATATGTGGCCCTTGTTCAAATATGGTGCAAGCAGTGCCTTCACCACATTACCTGAGAAGCCCTGTTGGTCATTAGCAGGAATGTCAACATTTGTAGCCGAATACAGTATCATGTGTAACACCATTCCTGATTCAGTCACAGAGCACAAAGAATTTCAATCCAAATCAGTGGCGTTTTGAGGGAATATACTGCTTGAAGGCTGCACGTCCTTTGAAAATTTGAAAAGCACAAGAGGTTCATCAATAACCAGCTTCTGAGCTGGTACGTAGTAATCTCTGAACTTTCCAATCAGGTCATTTAACACGTGCCTCACCCTCCAAAGCCTTTCATCCTGTCTCTCGTCTGCATCTTTTGCAAAATGAAGACACAGTAGGAGTATCAGATATCGGTATCGGGATTCACATTTCGCGAACAAGTGTTGGAACAGTGTTGTCTTTGCTCCAATAATGGGATATTACGTGCTTCACACAATGTTTCATCAACATACAAATGGCGAAAAACACATACAGTTCATCTACAGTCGTCTCTTTTTCAATGCTGTAATCGTGAAAATTCTGATACCTCTTCACCTTCAATGAGATCAGCTGCAAGTCTGTTCGTTTCGTGAACAATATGTTCCATGAGCGGCTCAAAATATGCAGGGAAGAAGTTCATTCACTTATTTCGTCACCAGTATCAGGGAACAAGATCTGTAATTCCCACACCTCTATTGTCAAAGTCAGGAATTTGTGGAACAATCTTCCCCATCACTCCACACAAATAAACCTGCTGTCTTCAGATAGCCATTAGCTGCACCACGGCGAGGAATCTGTGTACCAGGAGCTGAAGCAGGTCTAGCAACAGTAAGGGCAGGAAGGGACGATGAGGAAAAAGTATTGGAAGATGAGGGGATTTGTTCCTCATTGTCGCCATTTTTTTCCAAGCGGCACTTAGCTGAACGGGCCGCTGATGCGACGAAACTTTGACTGGCACTAGCAGGCGTAGCAAAACTATTCTCAGATTCTAAATTACTAAAACTAGAGAATGATTCACCTGCTTCGGACTCGTCGATCATATCATAATCTGGCAATGGAACACATGAACTAGGTGCTTGGGCGCGAAGTGGCGTTTAGTAGTAGTTAGGGACTCTCGTGGCATCCTCGTGGAACCAACTGTTACGAATCTCACTAGGATTCTGCCATTACTCTTGATTCTCATATTACTTTATTGTCTTGTTCTTTAATATAGCATCCAGTTGTATGATATAAGATGTTGTGTGATATACATATATTATAGCATGCTGTAGTGTGCCTGAGTTACATTATATTGTGTGAGGCTTTTTGGATTTAATTTCTCAGGTAGTTTCTCCGTGTGGGCGGTTGACCATATTCGGATGTGGCCAGTGTGGGAACATTGTTGTCAATTGAGTGTTTATAGTTTTACCTTGATTTATTCCTGTATTTGGTTGCCGTATTATTGTATGGAATGTTGTACCAGTGTTTACTACTCTTTAGTTTGACAATGTTTTGAATATTAGTGCTGCATTTTGTTAGAATTTCCACAATGTTTATGTGGACGTTTAGTTGATTTTTTGGTAGACGCTTGGCCTGCGGACCAAGGTGTGGGCAGAAGCGTGGCGGCTGAAGTCGAGAGGAGTTGTGTTTTAAGTTAAGTCATTGGTCACTGTTATTTTAGCCCATATAAATGTTAATTATCTGGTTAGATGATATTGTATATATCTCTCTAATTAGTCCATGTTGTGGTGATAGTGCTCATGTCTCAATAAGGAGGTTATTCTATGATTTGCTTGCCGAAGAATATTTCTGGGTATTTATTTATACATTTAAATATTGTTATTTTTGTCCCCCTTAGCAAAATATACTGTTCTCCAGTTTATGCAGTGATGTATTTATAACCCTAGACAAGTTGGCAAGGCCGAGTTATCATTTTCTTTACAATGCGAGAAGAACCTTATTTAGTCTCAAGGGTGGTAACAGGAAAGGGCATTACAGAACCCACAAAGTGGCAACACTTTATGGCAATATCCCTGCTGACCGATGTTGCTCAAGTAATAAAGAATCTACACTTCCATTTTCTTTGTTGTATCAAATATGATGTCATGCACTTTCAATGTTCTCCATTTTCTTCTTCTACAATATATTTCCGTGCTTCCAGTCATTGAACGCCAAATGTACAAAAGAGCCATTAATTCTTGGACAACAGGCAACATGCAAAGCAGTACAAACGGTCTTGGGATAGTGAATAGAGTAGTCATTCACGTTTTACATACTCGCCATTCTGCAGTTCACGTTTGAACACATTGTTTGATAAATAACTTTCCTTCATATTCTCTAATCTAACTGTTTTATACACTCTGCGTGAATTTGAAAGGTTGCTGTAATGATTGTCATGATGAGGGACCATTACGAATCCAGTTATCTATTGTGTTGGTAACATTAATATTCCATAGCCCTGGATCTGTGTCTTGCGTAACAGTAAAAGAGCAAACTCCTTTACTGTTACAGATTTGGGCATTTCCTCTTGTAAGATGTCACCATCAGCAGCAACAGGCAATGATGGAATGTCTGCTGAAACTGGGTCATTGGTAGCAGGAATGGTTGTAGGTGTGGATGCTGTATCTGATGGAACAGTACTAGTGGCTGACATTGTTGGTGTGGATGCTGTATCTGAAGGAACAGTACTAGTGGCTGACATTGTTGGTGTGGATGCTATATCTGAAGGAAGAGTACTAGTAGCTGACATTGCTGGTGTGGATGCTGTATCTGAAGGAACAGTACTAGTGGCTGACATTGTTGGTGTGGATGCTATATCTGAAGGAACAGTACTAGTGGCTGACATTGTTGGAGTGGATGCTGTATCTGAAGGAACAGTACTTGTGGCTGACATTGCTGGTGTGGATGCTGTATCTGATGGAACAGTACTAGTGGCTGACATTGTTGGTGTGGATGCTGTATCTGAAGGAACAGTACTAGTGGCTGACATTGTTGGTGTGGATGCTGTATCTGAAGGAACAGTACTAGTGGCTGACATTGTTGGTGTGGATGCTGTATCTGAAGGAACAGTACTAGTGGCTGACATTGTTGGTGTGGATGCTGTATCTGAAGGAACAGTACTAGTGGCTGACATTGTTGGTGTGGATGCTGTATCTGAAGGAACAGTACTAGTGGCTGACATTGTTGGAGTGGATGCTGTATCTGAAGGAACAGTACTAGTGGCTGACATTGCTGGTGTGGATGCTGTATCTGAAGGAACAGTACTTGTGGCTGACATTGCTGGTGTGGATGCTGTATCTGAAGGAAGAGTACTTGTGGCTGACATTGCTGGTGTGGATGCTGTATCTGAAGAAATCGTGAGTGGTTGTCGTTTCATCTGAGTTGAACCACGATGTTAATTTTGGAAGTTTTCCTATTTTCTCCTCTTGCAGCGCTCTACGTCTTCTGTGCTCCACTCAAAATAGTTTCATTTCTGCTGAAATGGTTTTTCTTGTTGAAATATATATCTTAAATATTTAGTATTTGGTCCCACACTAGGATGTAGGGATGTATTATATAAGTGTGATGGCACCAAGACTTAAATATGTAAACATTCTGCTTCCATAACGAACATGTCCTATGCTCGTGGGGCCCCCAAGCAAGTGCCCCACGGTCCCATGTGGTAAGACGGCTCTGGTTGTATGGTCCCTCGTCCAATATAGTAGTAGTCTTCATCTCTGGTCAGTGTTTTGTCATAACATGGTTCACCAACATGTAGGACATATTAGGAGTTAAATGTCAATATTTTGTCCCATTAGGTTTTCTGGCGTATGAAATCAATGCAGAAATGTTTGCTATTAGTCGACTGCCACAATGCATCAATAGTATTCTACCATACACATTAATTTACTGTATAGACGAGGAAGGTTTGAAATGTACTATCCCTGAATGAATTTGTGTGTAATGTCCCTCGCATATGGGTGGGAGGTCGAGGATAGGTAGTTGGAGTGTAGCAAATAGGAGAGCTTTGCGTACAGATACTGGGTGCACAGGGAGAGTAAGGCTCTCGTGGGTTGGTCCTTATCCACTGGATTTACTGGGTCTGATTCTCTGATAGTGTGTTATCAGTGCAACCAGAGCACTCTAAGGGACTTGTCAAAGTATTTTCATCAATATTCTGTAATTACTGAATCACATCTGGGGTCGTCTGGGTTGACGACCCCAGAGAGTTCATTGCTGAATGCTCTAATGCGAGAGGCAGTATTTAAGGGTTTTATGCAAACACAAATGAACACTTAACATTTTCTTTTACAAAACATTTGTGATAATATGTTGGGTAGTTACGATATTTTAAATTGGTGGGAACAAAGATTTTGTCGTGTCAGAGACACTGGAAGGCCTAATTGATCAGTCTCGTGGTCCATTCATGTGTAAATCCTGTGTTAACACTTTCTATGACAACCAATCGGAAACACAGCTTTTGACACTGCCGGTTTGCAATGAAGTATCCAGGAGTTCCAAGCTGGATACTCTGGCACTGAAAATAAATGGCATGCAGAACCAGCTATTCAGGAATGATGCGTCGTGTTAGCAAGATACAAATTTACTGACAGGAGCAACACTTGTGATGCCACACAGATAATTACATGTTCACCGTCGGGTCTGTGTTAACTCAAACCTACACTGGTTGTTGGTGTTTAGCAGTGTAACTCTGGCTGGTCATGGGAATCTGCATGCAGGAAGACCATATCACAATAAAAAGTCTTGTACTAACAGTAAGCCTGCCTTCTATGCTCGTCCCATAGACTTGTACACACAGCACATGTGGTCCCTGAGTGATGTGGTGGAGGCTGACTCCATACAGTTTAAAATGTAGGTATGATGATAATCCCTCTCCACGCCTCTGTGGTACGTGCTGGAATATGGGTTTAAACCCACACTGTGTTGTAGAGTTGTTGCTGTTTGGTGTCTTATGCTGGGAACCCGGCCACATAAAGTCGTGCCAGTCATCCTTATGTTTGCTTCATAACCTTTTCCCAATGACACGTGTACTATAAAGAACATGCCATCCTCAGCCTGGAACACAGACCATATATGTTACTTTGGCTTGACGATATGTGCAGCATCTCTCCCTCTTGTCTTACATGAGTAATGCTTGTCATTACTTCTCTACTCCCTTCTTCCCATCCTCAGTTTCATAACGATTTCCAAGTCGTTTGGAAACCCAGAGACCTTCACCAGCTCAACCCCTTCTCTTGATCCTTTATGGTCTGAATGAGGTGTTCTGTGTGGGTTCTTCATCCCGTATACACTCCCTTTCTTCCCCAGACCTCCCTACCCGCCATATTGGTGTTACTCCTCAACCTCCTCACTCTTCTGTTTCCGTTGTTAGTCCGTCTGACTTTGTCAGTGTTCAGCCCTCCCCATTGACCAGACAATGACCGTCCAGGCCAATATTCATCCTCATCTCGACAGTCCTCATTCTCCCTCCTCACTACATAACAGTTAATCACGCATCATTGAAACTACCGCATCTGTCTTCCAGTTAGGAAGATATCACATTTAACGTTTCTAACAGAATGGCAAGAATGCCTCGGTCCTCACACAGGCTGTTTCTTCTGACGTTGTTCCTGCGTCTCACCCCGTCACGGTAGTATAGTCGACTGACATCGTTATGAAGGCTACTGGCGTTCACATTCCTTCTTATTGTACGGCAACTGATATTCGGCACGCCGCTGTTTTAATCCTTATCCACTCGTTTGAACACACTTCACCAATGCCTCCATCCTCCCACAATGAAGTTCAGTAGCCATCAGGACCATTCATGCAGCTAAACCTATCAGTTGGAAATCTTAAGTCACCTTCATTATTGTTGATACCTTTCTCCAACACATGTTGTGGATGATTGGAAAGATCGAAGATATATTTGTTCCAAACATTGTACATGTTCTTCATCGCTGCAGTTCAGTTATTGCAGATCTGATGTTGGTAATGAATGAGAGAGTTCGCACTTTTTAGCCTTTACAGCCTGTACTCGTCTATTTCCTCCTTAACGTTGTTGTTAGTCATGTATTGAATGTCACTGTTTGTCGGAAATTCAGACACTAAATTATTAGCACCTTAGATACCAAGCAAAAACGGTTATGTTAGGAACATACTAACTACTAACTGAATTAAAAAAAAGTTTCAGTGGCTTCTCAAGGAAAATGGGATATTTGCCACGTCACCAATTTATTTATTTATTTACGCTCAAAACGTATCCTTAAAACACCAGTCTGGGGATTAAATATGAAACACAAGTATTCTCCAAGACTAAATTTAACTAAATCACAAATAAACCTAAGGCCTACTTCCCTGACCACTGCACTGTGCAATGCCCCTTGAGGCGCTCGACAGTTGGTGTGCAACGTGCCTCAGGGATCTCTTGGGTATAGAGTACTATTCAAATCTGGCGTGCGGGGACGCGGGTACATAATGGATGACTGAGGGCTCCAGTGATTGTCCGCCATTTTGATAAAAATCTCAGTATGTCCCAAGGCCGTGGGGAGCTTCAGTTTCAAGGAAGCAACCAAGTCAGATGCATTGTGTACGAGCTCCCAGTCCAGTCAGCTGCGGTCCAGGAAAATGACCGAGAACAAAATACGCGTCATATTGTATGAGAGCGATGGATGATGATTTAGACTACAATCCAGATAAAGACCTAACACAGATGTCTGACACGAGTGAGTGGGAGAATGAGGTGGAAGAGGTCGCCAGTGTGTACACGCGCCTAACCCAGCATGCCTCGCTGCCCAGGGTCAACGCCTGCTAGTCACCACCACCGTGTGTTTCCTCTGATGCTAGTTTATTTAGGGATAGAACATGTGATGAATCATTCTCGGGCTTCAGTGAAATAGACTTCGATACAAGCAGTGTTGACGAACCGAGTAGCGATGGTGTTACTAGGCGGGGTTATGCTGCCCCAGTAACACGCCGACGCAAGTAGCAGCGTGTCACGCAGCCGGAGGTCAATGACGACAGTGTTCCCTCAACATCAGGTGTTCATGGTAGGCCTGCACTACGCAGAACACTCATCTTCTGGCATACCTATAAGCAGCTCTTGCACACCTATACGCAGCTCTAGCACAAGACGACGGAGCTGTGTTTTTGGTGCTCGTGGTAGTGTTGGCCATGGTGTTGGCGTTAAAACCAAACCCACAGGTGTACTTGTGTGGGAGGATTGTGAAAATTTTGTCCCACAAATTCCAATATTTGATGGTACCGATATTGATGTGACACCGTTATTTGCCTATACAGGTGATGATATGGCTGAAATTGACTGTTTTATCGCGTATTTTGACAAGGAATTCATGGACCTTCTCGTTGCAGAGATGAACAGATATGCTCACAGCCTCATTGACTCGGGCATTTTACCTACCTCTTGCATGACACGATGGAAAGACACGACAAATGAGGAAATGTGTGTTTTTTCGCATTGGGCATGATAATGATAACATTCTGAAAAACGTGATCCAGGATTATTGGAGCAAAGACAGCTTTGTTCCTTCCCCTGTGTTAAACCGGTACATGTCGTGTGATAGGTGTCTGCACTTTGAGAACAATGATAATGAAGACACAGGACAGACTTTGGAAGCTGCGGAAGATTTTTAGTGATATGAGAGGAAAGTTCTGTGATTACTTTGTACCAGGGCAGAATGTGGTGATTGATGAATCGCTAGTCCTCTTCAAGGGGCGACTTTCGTTCAGGCAGTACATCCCATCAAAGCGGCATTGATATGGACTATGTTTTTCGTGGTATGTGACTATGAAACTGGTAAAGTTATGGACATGATACTGTATTCAGGTAGAGACGTTCACATACCAGGTGAAGATCCACACGGACTCTCTGGCATTGTCAAAACACTCGTGGAAGCGTTGCTGAACTATTGGCATATTCTATTCACGGACAACTACTATACCAGCCTCTTGCTGACCAGATTCCTCCTTGACCACAACACCGGCGTATGTGGCACCGTCAAGGCCCACAGGAGGAAAATGCCTGTGTTTGGTATTGGTATTGCAGTGTGTGATTGTCAGCTGCGAAAGTGACAAAATCTTATTAGTGTGCTGGACCGACAGACGTGACGACAGACGTCCCATTTTCCTTGAGAGCTTTCTGTAGTTGAACGTTTAAAGTGAGACTTGGTGCTGCTTTCTCACTGTTTTCAACAATGCAAGTGTTACCCCGTGTTGGGTTTTAAATTACTTTCTAAACTTTTCCTGGTTGTTCTCGTGCGATCTTTGTCCCTTTCCTCTGGTGTATTCTTGGTCCACTATGTACACATACTCCTGTCGTTGTTACAATTTCTCCTTCATCCAACAGATTCCAAATTGTGATCGATAGCGTGTCGTCCTGGGCTAATATTCACGGCTTAAAGGTCTCTCCAGATAAGATTTAAGCTGACTTTTACTCCAAAGATGTCATTCCTCGACACTCCTTGTCACTATGCAAATCCGCTTCTGTACAAGTATAATGCTAAACTCTGGCAGCTGATCATTGACATCAGCTTATCTCTTGGTTCTGAAATTAATGTTCCGAGGCCCTTCCCATCCCCTGGACTTGTCCCACAATTCCTGGCGAGTTGATAAAGCGCACTTATGTTTGCACTCCTCTCTTGTGCTGTCTACACTAGACTATGGCTGCCCCACCCATTCTCTGCTATTCCTTCTACTGTCACCTAGACGCATATGTGCGGCCCCTGGTACCTATGCAGAGGTTATATGCACACAGAAATCACAATTGCGTGATGCATCAAATGAACAAATCCACAAGGGCCGTGACGAGGATTCGAACCTGCGCCCGAGAGCATCCCAGACGCTGCCTTAATCGACTGAACTACGATATGGTCAAGGAAGGGAAAGGAATTATCACGGGGAAAGCGCCAAGCTATTACGACTATATAGCACTGGGAAGGGGTCAGGATTAGGATTTGGGATGGGAGGGGTGGGGGGAAGGAATGGTGCCCAACCACTTGGATAGTCGGGGACATGGTCAAGGAGTTGAAACCGAAGTTCAGTAGAACTTGCAGGATCCTGGAGCCTCTCCGAGACACAAACCAGGGTTTTACACAACTCCCCCCTGCACTCGAGCTATGTCAATAGGCCGTTCTCCCTCTTCGCCCTTACTTCATTACACAAGAGGGAGAACGGCTTGTGTAAAATCCTGGTTTGTGCCTCGGAGAGGCTGCAGGATCAAGTTAGTTCTACTGTACTTCGGTTTCAACTCCTCGACCATGTCGTAGCTCAGTCCATTAAAGCAGCATCTGGGATGCTCTCGAACGCAGGTTCGAATCCTCGTCACGGCCCTTGTAGATTTGTTCAGAGATAATATGTTTAAACTGGCATTCATCTCAACCATCCATCTCAGGGCTGAAAAAATCTCTTGAGAATCGCAATGTCGCTTTTACTGGTGAACTTGGGAGGAGGTGGGAGATGTTATACAAGGTATGGCTATCATTTAGTGAACTTATTGGGGATGACTTAGGCAATGAATTGATTAATAATGGATCACCCTAGACTGAAAGTGTTGTCATGGAATGTTAATGGTTTAAGAAACAGGGTTACAGATGTTCATTGTTATGTGATGGGAAATGATATTGATGTTGTAGCTCTCCAGGAGACAGGGGATAGGAATGAAGGCTTATTGAAATTAAATGGTTATAAAGGGTTTAACCTCTTCGCCGCAAATAACGTCAGAGGCACGTCAATTTATGTTAAGAACTCCATACCAGCAGAGTTAGTAGAACCGCCATCAAAAACGCAAGGTATAGAGAGTGTTTGTGTTAAATTATCATTAAGGGAAGGGGAATTTATTGTAGTTAATTTGTATGTATCCAGGAACTGCTTCGACGCTAACTATTTACCTGACTGCATTTATACTAATCCTTCACTGGTCATTGGGGACCTTAATGCTCGGCACACAAGCCTTGGGACAGTGGGTAGTATTAATACTAATGGGGTCAAGTGGTTACAGTTTCTACAAGATCATCCAGATACCTGTCTATTGGGAAACAATGAACCAACTCACATCAGGGGAGGACGGCTTGACTATGCCTGCGTTTTAAACTCTCAGGGGATTATGGGGGAGGCTCGGGTTGTTCGGGAACTACTTAGTGACCACTTTGCCTTGAACGTTGAATTACCACTGGGGAAAAAACAAGTCCACTTTCAAAGGAAAAGGCTAAATATTAATAAAGATATGAACAATTATTTTATTCAAAATATGGGAGATTGGTATCAACATTACACGCCGCTCTGCGTTGATAGTTTTTACGAGGACATGGTCGAGAACATAGAGAAATTAGTACAGAGGGAAAATAACGGGGGCAGGGGAAGCAAGACGCACGGACCTAAGAAATTTAAATATTCCAATGATCAGCAAGTCAAGGGATGGGAGAGAATGCTACGGGGTGCGCATAAAGCATGGTTAAAAAATGGAATGAGGGATGAAGAGAAAAATACAATGTTGGAAGTGGCTAGGGAATGCAGTCAGGTGAGAAAGGAGGCGCGGGACAGATACTGGCAAGACTTTGCTCAGGCCATTGGTAATACTAAGAACCTTAAAGACATATGGAGAGCAGTAAATAAAGTCAGGGGTTGTAAGACTAAATTCATTGCTCACTCAGATCCAGGGAAAGTTGCTAATGAGTTAGTAGATAAATGGGCAAGTGCTGCTGGTATGGAGTCCTTACCTGCAGACACGAGAGTCACCATTGAGTCATGGGAAAATATTAGAAATGGAGTAACTTTATGTGCCTTAAATACAAGATCTATAGCATGCACTGAGATAACCCACGATGAGCTACTGGATGCTATAAAAAGTGGCAGCTCCACTGCTCCGGGAAAAGATGGAGTAACGTATGACATACTTAATTATTTAGCCGGTATGAAACCTAATCCCTTACTTGATTTGTTTAATATGAGTTATAGAGAGGGAAAGTTACCAAGAAAATGGAAAGAGGCTGTCATCATTCCTATCCCTAAGTCAAACGGAGGCTACAGACCTGTCTCCTTAATATCCTGCTTTTGTAAAATGATGGAAAGGATTTTGTTAAATAGGCTACTCTACCTTGTAGGTGATAACATGTCCAATAATCTCTTTGGTTTTATCAAAGGCAAAAGTACTGCGGATTGTCTCTTAAAGTGTTTGTCTAATGTGGATGACAATTGTAGAGTTTTTGTTGATCTACAAGGAGCGTTTGATAAAGCCAATGGGGAAGTAATCTTATACGAATTAGCCAATCTGGGAATAACAGGGAGATTGCTACACTGGATAAGGGATTACCTGCAAGGCAGAAAAGGTCAGGTGTATTACCAGGGATACATGTCTGAGGAACGGAGGTTTCAGTTAGGTACCCCACAAGGGGGAGTATTAAGTCCCACCTTATTCAATGTATTAATGAACAGATTAGCATCAGAGATGTATCCTCCAGGGGTCACGACGATCATATATGCTGATGACATTCTTATACAAGGCACTTCTGGGAACAAAATTCAAGATGCTCTTAACATACTTGGTACAACCTGTCACAAGTTAGGCTTAGTTATAAATGCAGATAAAACCAAATACGAGTATAGGAAACGAAGAAATATAACACTTACTCTAAATGGTGTGGAACTGAGCCGTGTACAGAAGTACAAGTATCTGGGCATGTATGTTGGATACACATGTGAGAGTAAAAATGCTGAAATAAATCATATCAGCACCTTATGTAAAGCCCGTCTGCATCCTCTAAAAGCACTGGCTTTTTCTGGTAAAGGTGTTGGGGTACCTATCTTGCGGATGTTATACATAAGCACTGTTCGATCCCTGATAGACTACGCAGCACCCGTATTGTCTTACACAGGCCAAGGCAGAATTCAAAAAATAGAGCTGATACAGAACGAGGCTATGAGGATTATTCTTGGATGTCAAAGAAATGCAATGATTGAAATAATGAGAATGGAATTAAATTTACAGAGTGTGTGTGATAGAGTCCGTGACATTAACACTAGAGTATCTATTCGTTTCATGCGGAGAAAAGGAGGGGATAAGCTGTTTGAGAGCGTTCAGACCTGCTTGAGTGACGTACACACTTCCAGGAAACTGAGGGAGACTCGCTATACGAGAGGATTAGCTCATGACCTCAGGGAATACGACGTACTTGACTGCTGTAAACCCTCTCGAAAGTGTAATATGTCTGCTCCCTGGAAAGTACAGAAAATAGACGTCGAAATTGTACCCCTCAAGGTGAAAAAGATTCATCATGAACCGGGACAATTACGGTGTTTGTATGGAAGCATGATATCTCGGTTACCAAGAGGCAACAGTTTACAGGTATATTGCGACGGGTCGGTGGCGGAGGATGGCAGGGCAGGGTGTGGTGTCCTAATAAGGGATTATACGGAGTTTGGGACTGTGGACAGGATAATTGAACTCCGGCTTAGTAATTATATATCATCCACACAAGCTGAACTGCAGGCCATTCTGGCGTGTTTGGAGGAAGTACGTCATGACGACAAAAATGTTTTTGTATTTGTCGATAGCCGAGGAGCACTGGAGTCCTTAAACAGTAGAAACCCAGTCTTCATGTCTATAGTGGAGGACTGTAAGAGAAGAATAACTGAGATACAGCTGAAAGGTTATAGTGTGAAATTCATGTGGATTCCATCTCATGTTGGAATAGTGCTCAACGAGGTGGCGGATGACTTGGCCAAACGTGCCACATCAAAACCGCAAGTTGACATTGAATGTGAATTCACAATGAGACAAATAAGAAGCAAAATCAGAAATATTCAGGCACAGGCGGGAGTGGAGAGGAGAGAGATAATGTATGAGAGTAGTCAAACCATGCAACACTACATGTATGTGAGTCAAAACACCCATTTCACTTATGGTAAAAGGAGAAATGCTTGGAGTGACTCTGTGTACATGCGGCTCAGGCTTGGGTACAAATATTACTGGGAATATGGGATAGATGTTCATGGTAATGACACGAAGTGTAAACTATGTGGTATGTTAAGGTCTCACACCCTTACCCATTATATTCTTGATTGTCCGTTGATTAGTGTATATAGAAACACTGAGATAAGGACTGTTCCTGAACAAATAGCCTGGATGTGTCACAACGGAAAGGTTGATGATATTCTTGAGAGATATAAGAATTTTGCACCAAGATTGTAATATTTTGTTGAATTATCTGCAGGTGTCTTGCAAATTGTCTATACAGTATACCTAGGTCATAAAAGTATTTGTGTGTACGTCTGATACCATACTCCTTGTGAGGGAGGAAATGTATATTTTTACCTCTCAGAATGTTTGGTAATATGTTTATTTGTGATGTGTGTATATGTATATATTAACACGTTGTACTGAACGGGGTGAGAATAGCTTGAGCTACCTCATCCCTTTGTGTGTATTTTACCTCAATAAACTTATTTCAATTTCAATTTCAATTTCAATTTTCAATTTCTCAACCGGATCATCACTACCTGTTCTGTCGTAGTTATTTAACGGGTGAGATTTAATGTTTCTGTGGTTTTCCGCACAAATATAGAATTGGAAAAGGAGCTGTAATGTTCCCGAATGTTCAGGTCTCCAGCAGCAGCAGCAGCAGCAGCAGCAGCAGCAGCAGCAGCTAGACTGTACTGCAGAAGCAGATAGAGAGGGAGGGAAGCAGCCACAGCTGTGAGGTAACCTGACCTCTAAAGAGGCCAAATTCCTACAGGAAACAAATCACCTGAACAATAGGATGGTAGTGCAAGAAAAAGAGAGAATAATTAAGAGATAGTACCATAAGTTTAAATTTATAAATAAAGGCTAGACTAAAACACAGGTATTTTTTTTACCTAACGAGTATAGTAGGGTCTAACAGTAGTTTAAAGGGAAAGAAAACAATCGTTCATTTATTTACAATATGAACAATTGATCAATATAACAAGTTTTCTTTCAATAATTTTTTAACAATCCTAAGTGTGTTGTTAAACAACTCATCATGACTAACATTTGGATCCTAAGATTTAAATTTTTGTCTGTATCTGATATAAGACTAATGAAAAGCAGTGGTACAGTGGACTTTACTTTGAGTAGAGGTACAGAGCTTCTAGCTGTGCTTGAACTCCATTATAAATATTTTTTTTTTTTTGAGATATATACAAGAGTTGTTACATTCTTGTACAGCCACTTGTACGCGTAGCGTTTCGGGCAGGTCCCTGGAATACGATCCCCTGCCGGGAAGAATCGTTGTTACAACCAAGTACACATTTTACTGTTGCGTTAAAATTTGGTTGACTGTTACTGTGTGGTGTTCCACACAAATGAATATTCACCGTTCTACTTTACCTATTATTCCCATTGACCTCATTTTGTGTGCTATCACTCCATGATCACATTTATGAAATACCTATGTGAAGTCCGTGTATACCACATCTGCATTCTGTTTTTCTACTAATACCTCGGTTATTTTGTCGAAGTGGTCAAGTAACTGCGATATGCACAATCTTCCTACTCTAGATCCATGTTGACCTGGGTTGTGGAGGTCATGGGTCTCCAGGAAACTGGAGACCTGGGGCCAGATTCCCGAAGCGGTTACGCAAGCACTTACGAACCTGTCCATCTTTTCTCAATCTTTGGCGGCTTTGCTTACACTTATTAAACAGTTAATGAGCTCCAAATTACCAGGTGGCTGTTTATAACAATAACACCAGTTAATTGGGAGGTTTTCATGCTTGAAAACTGTTTTAGTAAATGCTACCGAAGTCGCCAAAGATTGAGGAAATATGTACACGTTCGTAAATACTTGCTTAACTGCTTCGTGAATCTGGCCCCTGACCCGTGATCTCTCACTCAAATACGTTTGTGGGTCGTTAGTGCCACTGGCCTATAATTCTTTGCCAATGCTTTGCTCCCTCCCTTGTTAGTAGTAGGCACCCATCAGTCTCAGGAGACTATGGAGTTGCGTTCTGGTTGTCGGTCTGGAGTGGCCTCATCAGGGCGCAAAGCCAGGGTAGGTTGATTCGGGGAAGAAGCTGTTACCCAGGCAGCAGGTCCCCCCTCTCCACGGCGCTGAAAGTCTCCAATGGAAAGGCATACGCCAATACGATTGGTTCCAGCGCCGTCACAGGAACTGTGAGTTCCGAGGTTGACCTCGAAAGTGGTGAAGAAGGGCACAGGGACCTCCAACCCCAATAAGTTTTGCTCCTCCCTTGTAAAGAGGAGCAAAACCTATTAATTTCAGCGAATCTGGTATCTCCCCTGTGTCAAAGATATTTTTCCACACTATGCTACTGGCACTTGGCATGTCTTTATAAATATTAAATAACACGAGTCTGGACCCGGGGTAAGAGTCCACGTTATCAATTTCTCCTTCAAAATCTGCAAAATTCGAGTTAATGTCATAATTTCATGTGTTTGGATATCAGGCATAAAGATGATGTCCGGATCTTCCATACACACAGAAATCACAATTGCATGATGCATCTATATCACCTGCGTCTATCCTCTCGGACGCAGGTTCGAATCCTCGTCACGGCCCTTGTGGATTTGTTCATCCGGATCGTCCACTTTCATGCTATTTATTGGGATGCTAAACAATTGTTTAAGTAATAAAAAATGCTGAAACCTAAAAACAGCCTTTGAAATCACATTGTTTTGGGGGTTGTCAGTAATATTTTTATCATCTGTGTATGAACCTTCACTTGTAAAGAAAAAAAAAGGTCCAATACATAGTTGTTTTTGTGATTTCACATATATGAAGAAATTTGTTTTACTTTCTCTTGAATGGCTTTGTCGTAATTGCATTTCATCAATCTGATATAATTGCTTTAGTCTTTGGTAGATTAATTCAAACTCCGTTTAAATTATTCCATCTTTGTTGGGATAGTAGTGTCTCCTTAAACATTTTCGTTATTATCTTCTTTTGTAGTGCCGTCTGCGTTCTCTTTCTTCGTTGGTCCTCTTTCTGGCTCTCAACACAGGAACAAGTTTCAGAAAGACTTCATATTTTTTGGAAGTTAGTTGTTCTGTCTTGTTTAGGATTTGTATTGCTTATAAACATTCAATGGGGAAATTGTTTGTTCCCTGTATCTCTTCCCAGTCAATCCTTTTATTATAATTTAGTTTATAGAATAACCTCTCTCGCATGATAAATGTTTTAGGCCTATTAAAAGTACTGATGCTGGTTTGCACTTAAATGAGCTTGTGATCTGAGTGTTTTATCCAAGATTGTAATGTCGCTGATTATGTCTTCTTTATAGGTGAAGTTCAGATCTAGAATATTTTCGTTCCTAGTTGACACTTATCTGCTGGTTAAGTTAAAATTTGTCACAGAATATAAGTAGTTCATTAGAATAATAACCAAGTTTATTAGATCTTCTTACTAGAAGAAAAGAGAAAAGAAAGATGTTAACTCTACTCCCAGTTGAGTTAACTACCACCGCATTTGGAGAGTTAAGAAGCTCAGAGCATACAAGATCTTCTCCTATATACAGACCTACTCCTCCATGTGACCTATTTACCCGATCACGTCTATATAGATAATATTGTTATCCAGGTCTCACTGTCAAACAGTTCCCATGCATAGGTTTGTGAAAAGTCTAAATACTGTTTGACTCGGCGAAGAGGCACTTTATGAACTGCTTTTTTCTCTCTCCAGTTTTTCGACCTTGAATGTTAGCAAATATGAACGAGGTTACTGCATTTGAGGTAATTTGATGAAATTTTTTTCAGGCAGGTCCATTATGTGTGGACATATTGGTTTTGTTCTGACTAGTACTGATTGTTGCAAGTTTACTTGTTGCCTGTTGTTGTTGTAGCTCTGTTGTGGAATATAATTGTATATGTGATTCTAGTATGTAAGTGGGTCTTTCAGCCAGTTCTATACACTCTGTTCCACCTTTTATAACCTCTCTTGTTTGGATATAAAAAATTGACTTTCTTCAACGCCATTTTTTTGTTTACCACTCTTCATTTAGCGTTGTCTCTTTCACGTGAAAGTATGGTCAGCTGAGGTCAGCATTTTCATCCCTCAGTGTGGTTTCGCACATGACAGGATGGAGAAATCTACATTTTGATCTAAAGCGACATTTTCCTTTCGAAAGTATTTAAACTTAAGGATTAGAATGCAGCTACTACAATCCTTTCTATTTCCAGATTATCAGTCTGCATATGGCCTTTACATGTTTGTACTTGTATAGACATTTTAAAGTTGAATGCACTAGTTAATTTGTTCAAAACATACTTAGAAGTGTCTTTCTGTTCCAGGTGTGTGAGGGCGCTACAGGTGTTTGAAGGAGCTGCAGGTGTGTGAGATGGCGCTACAGGTGTGTGTTTGTGAGAGGGCGCTACAGGCATGTGTGTGAGAGCGCTACAGGTATATGTATTCACCTAGTTGTGCTTGCGGGGGTTGAGCTTTTGCTCTTTGGTCCCGCCTCTCAACTGTCAATCAACTGGTGTACAGATTCCTGAGCCTACTGGGCTCCATCATATCTACATATGAAACTGTGTATGGAGTCAGCCTCCACCACATCACTGCCTAATGCATTCCATCTGTTAACTACTGACACTGAAAGTTCTTTCTAACGTCCCTGTGGCTCATTTGGGCACTCGGGTTTCCACCTGTGTCCCCTTGTTCACGTACCACCCGTGTTAAACAGTTTACCTTTATCTGCCCAGTCAATTCCTCTGAGAATTTTGTTGGTAGTGATTGTCTCCCCTTACTCTTCTGTCTTTTAGTGTCGAGGTGCATTTCTCGCCAACCCGTCCTCTTAAAAAGAACGTCACTTTTGGCTCGTATGCCAACCTGTCCTCTTAAAAAGAACGTCTCTTTTGGCCGTTTGCCCGTATGGCCGAATTTGGACGTAATTTGAAAATGAAAAAAATGAAAATAAATTTGGGATTTTTTTTTTCAACAACAGTAAGCTAAGGGTCCTCTGATAGGTTGGGTGGGCAGGAAATTCTCAAAGTTTCAAAACGGTATGAAAAACGTGAATTTAAAGTCATCTATTCTAACCTTACAGAGTAGGCCGGACGACTGAAACAGAAAACGGAACAGTACGTCACTTTTGTGAGTCGATTTCATTTCAAATTACGTCCAAATTTGGCCATAGTGCGCATACGAGCCAAAAGTGACGTTATTTTTAAGAAGACGGGTTGCACACACACACACACACACACCTACCTGTAGCGCCATCTCACACACCTGCAGCTCCTTCAAACACCTGTAGCGCCCTCACACACCTGGAACAGAAAGACACTTCTAAGTATGTTTTGAACAAATTAACTAGTGCATTCAACTTTAAAATGTCTATACAAGTACAAACATGTAAAGGCCATATGCAGACTGATAATCTGGAAATAGAAAGGATTGTAGTAGCTGCATTCTAATCCTTAAGTTTAAATACTTTCGAAAGGAAAATGTCGCTTTAGATCAAAATGTAGATTTCTCCATCCTGTCATGTGCGAAACCACACTGAGGGATGAAAATGCTGACCTCAGCTGACCATACTTTCACGTGAAAGAGACAACGCTAAATGAAGAGTGGTAAACAAAAAAATGGCGTTGAAGAAAGTCAATTTTTTATATCCAAACAAGAGAGGTTATAAAAGGTGGAACAGAGTGTATAGAACTGGCTGAAAGACCCACTTACATACTAGAATCACATATACAATTATATTCCACAACAGAGCTACAACAACAACAGGCAACAAGTAAACTTGCAACAATCAGTACTAGTCAGAACAAAACCAATATGTCCACACATAATGGACCTGCCTGAAAAAAATTTCATCAAATTACCTCAAATGCAGTAACCTCGTTCATATTTGCTAACATTCAAGGTCGAAAAACTGGAGAGAGAAAAAAGCAGTTCATAAAGTGCCTCTTCGCCGAGTCAAACAGTATTTAGACTTTTCACAAACCTATGCATGGGAACTGTTTGACAGTGAGACCTGGATAACAATATTATCTATATAGACGTGATCGGGTAAATAGGTCACATGGAGGAGTAGGTCTGTATATAGGAGAAGATCTTGTATGCTCTGAGCTTCTTAACTCTCCAAATGCGGTGGTAGTTAACTCAACTGGGAGTAGAGTTAACATCTTTCTTTTCTCTTTTCTTCTAGTAAGAAGATCTAATAAACTTGGTTATTATTCTAATGAACTACTTATATTCTGTGACAAATTTTAACTTAACCAGCAGATAAGTGTCAACTAGGAACGAAAATATTCTAGATCTGAACTTCACCTATAAAGAAGACATAATCAGCGACATTACAATCTTGGATAAAACACTCAGATCACAAGCTCATTTAAGTGCAAACCAGCATCAGTACTTTTAATAGGCCTAAAACATTTATCATGCGAGAGAGGTTATTCTATAAACTAAATTATAATAAAAGGATTGACTGGGAAGAGATACAGGGAACAAACAATTTCCCCATTGAATGTTTATAAGCAATACAAATCCTAAACAAGACAGAACAACTAACTTCCAAAAAATATGAAGTCTTTCTGAAACTTGTTCCTGTGTTGAGAGCCAGAAAGAGGACCAACGAAGAAAGAGAACGCAGACGGCACTACAAAAGAAGATAATAACGAAAATGTTTAAGGAGACACTACTATCCCAACAAAGATGGAATAATTTAAACGGAGTTTGAATTAATCTACCAAAGACTAAAGCAATTATATCAGATTGATGAAATGCAATTACGACAACGCCATTCAAGAGAAAGTAAAACAAATTTCTTCATATATGCGAAATCACAAAAACAACTATGTATTGGACCCTTGTTTTTCTTTACAAGTGAAGGTTCATACACAGCTACCCGTTCTCGCAAATTCGTAAAGTCAATATTGACGTATTAACTACGTGCATAGGTGATATACTAAACATAATAGATACCCTTAAAAAGATTCATAGAGAACACCGACCTTACTTAACCTTGTTAGTATCTTAAGATAAGCATCTTATAGCTTCGTAATTACAATTGTTACTTAACCTATTATAGGTATAGGTTAAGTAATAATTGTAATTACGGAGCAATTATATACCTATTATAGGTATAGGTTAAGTAATAATTGTAATTACGAAGCAATAAGATGCTTATCTTAAGATACTAACCAGGTTAGGTAAGGTTGGTGTTTTCTATGAATCTTTTTAAGGGTATCTATTATGTTTAGTATATCACCTATGCACGTAGTTAATACGTCAATATTGACTTTACGAATTTGCGAGAACGGGTTGTACACAGATGATAAAGATATTACTGACACCCCCCAAAAAAACAATGTGATTTCTACGGCTGTTTTTAGGCTTCAGCATTTTTTATTACTTAAACAATTGTTTAGCATCGCAATAAATAGCATGAAAGTGGAAGATTCGGATGAACAAATCCACAAGGGCCGTGACGAGGATTCGAACCTGCGTTCGAGAGGATAGACGAAGGTGATATAGATGCATCATTTGATGCATCACGCTATTGTGATTTCTGTGTGTATGGAAGATCCGGACATCATCTTTATGCCTGATATCCAAACACATGAAATTATGACATTAACTCGAATTTTGCAGATTTTGAAGGAGAAATTGATAACGTGGACTCTTACCCCGGGTCCAGACTCGTGTTATTTAATATTTATAAAGACATGCCAAGTGCCAGTAGCATAGTGTGGAAAAATATCTTTGACACAGGGGAGATACCAGATTCGCTGAAATTAATAGGTTTTGCTCCTCTTTACAAGGGAGGAGCAAAACTTATTGGGGTTGGAGGTCCCTGTGCCCTTCTTCACCACTTTCGAGGTCAACCTCGGAACTCACAGTTCCTGTGACGGCGCTGGAACCAATCGTATTGGCGTATGCCTTTCCATTGGAGACTTTCAGCGCCGTGGAGAGGGGGACCTGCTGCCTGGGTAACAGCTTCTTCCCCGAATCAACCTACCCTGGCTTTGCGCCCTGATGAGGCCACTCCAGACCGACAACCAGAACGCAACTCCATAGTCTCCTGAGACTGATGGGTGCCTACTACTAACAAGGGAGGGAGCAAAGCATTGGCAAAGAATTATAGGCCAGTGGCACTAACGACCCACAAACGTATTTGAGTGAGAGATTACGGGTCAGGGGCCAGATTCACGAAGCAGTTAAGCAAGTATTTACGAACGTGTACATATTTCCTCAATCTTGCAACTTCGGTAATATTTATTAAAACAGTTTTCAAGCATGAAAACCTCCCAATTAACTGGTGTTATTGTTATAAACAGCCACCTGGTAATTTGGAGCTCATTAACTGTTTAATAAGTGTAAGCAAAGCCGCCAAAGATTGAGAAAAGATGGACAGGTTCGTAAGTACTTGCGTAACTGCTTCGGGAATCTGGCCCCAGGTCTCCAGTTTCCTGGAGACCCATGACCTCCACATCCCATGTCAACATGGATCTAGAGTAGGAAGATTGTGCATATCGCAGTTACTTGACCACTTCGACAAAATAACCGAGGTATTAGTAGAAAAACAGGATGCAGATGTGGTATACACGGACTTCACATAGGTATTTCATAAATGTGATCATGGAGTGATAGCACACACAATGAGGTCAATGGGAGTAATAGGTAAAGTAGAACGGTGAATATTCATTTGTGTGGAACAACACACAGTAACAGTCAAACAAATATAATGGAGTTCAAGCACAGCTAGAAGCTCTGTACCTCTACTCAAAGTAAAGTCCACTGTACCACTGCTTTTCATTAGTCTTATATCAGATACAGACAAAAATTTAAATCTTAGGATCCAAATGTTAGTCATGATGAGTTGTTTAACAACACACTTAGGATTGTTAAAAAATTATTGAAAGAAAACTTGTTATATTGATCAATTGTTCATATTGTAAATAAATGACCGATTGTTTTCTTTCCCTTTAAACTACTGTTAGACCCTACTATACTCGTTAGGTAAAAAAAATACCTGTGTTTTAGTCTAGCCTTTATTTATAAATTTAAACTTATGGTACTATCTCTTAATTATTCTCTCTTTATCTTGCACTACCATCCTATTGTTCAGGTGATTTGTTTCCTGTAGGAATTTGGCCTCTTTAGAGGTCAGGTTACCTCACAGCTGTGGCTGCTTCCCTCCCTCTCTATCTGCTTCTGCAGTACAGTCTAGCTGCTGCTGCTGCTGCTGTTGCTGCTGCTGCTGCTGCTGGAGACCTGAACATTCGGGAACATTACAGCTCCTTTTCCAATTCTATATTTGTGCGGAAAACCACAGAAACATTAAATCTCACCCGTTAAATAACTACGACAGAACAGGTAGTGATGATCCGGTTGAGATGAATGCCAGTTTAAACATATTATCTCTGAACAAATCTACAAGGGCCGTGACGAGGATTCGAACCTGCGTTCGAGAGCATCCCAGATGCTGCTTTAATGGACTGAGCTACGACATGGTCGAGGAGTTGAAACCGAAGTACAGTAGAACTAACTTGATCCTGCAGCCTCTCCGAGGCACAAACCAGGATTTTACACAAGCCGTTCTCCCTCTTGTGTAATGAAGTAAGGGCGAAGAGGGAGAACGGCCTATTGACATAGCTCGAGTGCAGGGGGGAGTTGTGTAAAACCCTGGTTTGTGTCTCGGAGAGGCTCCAGGATCCTGCAAGTTCTACTGAACTTCGGTTTCAACTCCTTGACCATGTCCCCGACTATCCAAGTGGTTGGGCACCATTCCTTCCCCCCACCCCTCCCATCCCAAATCCTAATCCTGACCCCTTCCCAGTGCTATATAGTCGTAATAGCTTGGCGCTTTCCCCGTGATAATTCCTTTCCCTTCCTTGACCATATCGTAGTTCAGTCGATTAAGGCAGCGTCTGGGATGCTCTCGGGCGCAGGTTCGAATCCTCGTCACGGCCCTTGTGAATTTGTTCATTTGATGCATCACGCAATTGTGATTTCTGTGTGCATATAACCTCTGCATAGGTACCAGGGGCCGCACATATGCGTCTTGGTGACAGTAGAAGGAATAGCAGAGAATGGGTGGGGCAGCCATAGTCTAGTGTAGACAGCACAAGAGAGGAGTGCAAACATAAGTGCGCTTTATCAACTCGCCAGGAATTGTGGGACAAGTCCAGGGGATGGGAAGGGCCTCGGAACATTAATTTCAGAACCAAGAGATAAGCTGATGTCAATGATCAGCTGCCAGAGTTTAGCATTATACTTGTACAGAAGCGGATTTGCATAGTGACAAGGAGTGTCGAGGAATGACATCTTTGGAGTAAAAGTCAGCTTAAATCTTATCTGGAGAGACCTTTAAGCCGTGAATATTAGCCCAGGACGACACGCTATCGATCACAATTTGGAATCTGTTGGATGAAGGAGAAATTGTAACAACGACAGGAGTATGTGTACATAGTGGACCAAGAATACACCAGAGGAAAGGGACAAAGATCGCACGAGAACAACCAGGAAAAGTTTAGAAAGTAATTTAAAACCCAACACGGGGTAACACTTGCATTGTTGAAAACAGTGAGAAAGCAGCACCAAGTCTCACTTTAAACGTTCAACTACAGAAAGCTCTCAAGGAAAATGGGACGTCTGTCGTCACGTCTGTCGGTCCAGCACACTAATAAGATTTTGTCACTTTCGCAGCTGACAATCACACACTGCAATACCAATACCAAACACAGGCATTTTCCTCCTGTGGGCCTTGACGGTGCCACATACGCCGGTGTTGTGGTCAAGGAGGAATCTGGTCAGCAAGAGGCTGGTATAGTAGTTGTCCGTGAATAGAATATGCCAATAGTTCAGCAACGCTTCCACGAGTGTTTTGACAATGCCAGAGAGTCCGTGTGGATCTTCACCTGGTATGTGAACGTCTCTACCTGAATACAGTATCATGTCCATAACTTTACCAGTTTCATAGTCACATACCACGAAAAACATAGTCCAAATCAATGCCGCTTTGATGGGATGTACTGCCTGAACGCAAGTCGTCCCTTGAAGAGGACTAGCGATTCATCAATCACCACATTCTGCCCTGGTACAAAGTAATCACAGAACTTTCCTCTCATATCACTAAAAATCTTCCGCAGCTTCCAAAGTCTGTCCTGTGTCTTCATTATCATTGTTCTCAAAGTGCAGACACCTATCACACGACATGTACCGGTTTAACACAGGGGAAGGAACAAAGCTGTCTTTGCTCCAATAATCCTGGATCACGTTTTTCAGAATGTTATCATTATCATGCCCAATGCGAAAAAACACACATTTCCTCATTTGTCGTGTCTTTCCATCGTGTCATGCAAGAGGTAGGTAAAATGCCCGAGTCAATGAGGCTGTGAGCATATCTGTTCATCTCTGCAACGAGAAGGTCCATGAATTCCTTGTCAAAATACGCGATAAAACAGTCAATTTCAGCCATATCATCACCTGTATAGGCAAATAACGGTGTCACATCAATATCGGTACCATCAAATATTGGAATTTGTGGGACAAAATTTTCACAATCCTCCCACACAAGTACACCTGTGGGTTTGGTTTTAACGCCAACACCATGGCCAACACTACCACGAGCACCAAAAACACAGCTCCGTCGTCTTGTGCTAGAGCTGCGTATAGGTGTGCAAGAGCTGCTTATAGGTATGCCAGAAGATGAGTGTTCTGCGTAGTGCAGGCCTACCATGAACACCTGATGTTGAGGGAACACTGTCGTCATTGACCTCCGGCTGCGTGACACGCTGCTACTTGCGTCGGCGTGTTACTGGGGCAGCATAACCCCGCCTAGTAACACCATCGCTACTCGGTTCGTCAACACTGCTTGTATCGAAGTCTATTTCACTGAAGCCCGAGAATGATTCATCACATGTTCTATCCCTAAATAAACTAGCATCAGAGGAAACACACGGTGGTGGTGACTAGCAGGCGTTGACCCTGGGCAGCGAGGCATGCTGGGTTAGGCGCGTGTACACACTGGCGACCTCTTCCACCTCATTCTCCCACTCACTCGTGTCAGACATCTGTGTTAGGTCTTTATCTGGATTGTAGTCTAAATCATCATCCATCGCTCTCATACAATATGACGCGTATTTTGTTCTCGGTCATTTTCCTGGACCGCAGCTGACTGGACTGGGAGCTCGTACACAATGCATCTGACTTGGTTGCTTCCTTGAAACTGAAGCTCCCCACGGCCTTGGGACATACTGAGATTTTTTTCAAAATGGCGGACAATCACTGGAGCCCTCAGTCATCCATTACGTACCCGCGTCCCCGCACGCCAGATTTGAATAGTACTCTATACCCAAGAGATCCCTGAGGCACGTTGCACACCAACTGTCGAGCGCCTCAAGGGGCATTGCACAGTGCAGTGGTCAGGGAAGTAGGCCTTAGGTTTATTTGTGATTTAGTTAAATTTAGTCTTGGAGAATACTTGTGTTTCATATTTAATCCCCAGACTGGTGTTTTAAGGATACGTTTTGAGCGTAAATAAATAAATAAATTGGTGACGTGGCAAATATCCCATTTTCCTTGAGAAGCCACTGAAACTTTTTTTTAATTCAGTTAGTAGTTAGTATGTTCCTAACATAACCGTTTTTGCTTGGTATCTAAGGTGCTAATAATTTAGTGTCTGAATTTCCGACAAACAGTGACATTCAATACATGACTAACAACAACGTTAAGGAGGAAATAGACGAGTACAGGCTGTAAAGGCTAAAAAGTGCGAACTCTCTCATTCATTACCAACATCAGATCTGCAATAACTGAACTGCAGCGATGAAGAACATGTACAATGTTTGGAACAAATATATCTTCGATCTTTCCAATCATCCACAACATGTGTTGGAGAAAGGTATCAACAATAATGAAGGTGACTTAAGATTTCCAACTGATAGGTTTAGCTGCATGAATGGTCCTGATGGCTACTGAACTTCATTGTGGGAGGATGGAGGCATTGGTGAAGTGTGTTCAAACGAGTGGATAAGGATTAAAACAGCGGCGTGCCGAATATCAGTTGCCGTACAATAAGAAGGAATGTGAACGCCAGTAGCCTTCATAACGATGTCAGTCGACTATACTACCGTGACGGGGTGAGACGCAGGAACAACGTCAGAAGAAACAGCCTGTGTGAGGACCGAGGCATTCTTGCCATTCTGTTAGAAACGTTAAATGTGATATCTTCCTAACTGGAAGACAGATGCGGTAGTTTCAATGATGCGTGATTAACTGTTATGTAGTGAGGAGGGAGAATGAGGACTGTCGAGATGAGGATGAATATTGGCCTGGACGGTCATTGTCTGGTCAATGGGGAGGGCTGAACACTGACAAAGTCAGACGGACTAACAACGGAAACAGAACAGTGAGGAGGTTGAGGAGTAACACCAATATGGCGGGTAGGGAGGTCTGGGGAAGAAAGGGAGTGTATACGGGATGAAGAACCCACACAGAACACCTCATTCAGACCATAAAGGATCAAGAGAAGGGGTTGAGCTGGTGAAGGTCTCTGGGTTTCCAAACGACTTGGAAATCGTTATGAAACTGAGGATGGGAAGAAGGGAGTAGAGAAGTAATCACACAAGGATTACCTGTTGGAAATTTCCAGCACTGATACATCTCTATTGTATCACAATACACTACTGTTGTATATTAATTACAGTATCAATTAACCTTACTAACTGTAATACTAACATAAATTAGTATTTCTTTATCTGCGCATTAATTGCTGAAATTCTCACGACAACGAGAGGCAGGATTGCGTAAGATATTGTCTATTTAGACATGTTTAATACGAATATGTTAGAGAATTGAATATGGTTCTCTATTTTTATCAGTATTCTGTATTATAATAAATTACGGATAATATAACTCCTAATGATCCAATAACCGAGAGTTATTAACTAAGATTATCACTAAATAACAGTTTTATCTGTTATATACCAACGCCATGGAAATACTTCCCATTTCTCGTTAATAAGGAAACGGTGCTTAATCAACACCATCAAGCGAGAATATAAACAATATTTAATTCCCTACAATTGCAACCCTATTCCTTTAACGCATTACGTCAGTAATTACATGGAAAAGAATTCTCCGTGATTACTAAATTGTATTGTGAATGCGAGAGGGGGAGTTGAGGGAGACGCTGGCGGCGAGCCGCCATTCCTCGCGTGTCCGACTGGCGATTAGGAAGGGAAGCGCGTGGTGGTGATGGGACTGAAGAGTTTTCCAACATTAATTACGTTGCAGCTCCACTGATAGTCACCATTTACCTCACGTGTTCTACAGCGCCCTACCAGTTAATAACGCGTCAACAATGTAAGTCACGGCCCGTAATTACGCGTACACAGCAGTGGACGCCAGGGACTGGCAGACACGATTTCGGCAGACTTTAGTGTTCTGGCACGCTCACGTTAAATATACTATTCTGGTGTGATGCATCATTCAAGATCGTGTATTTGTGGGTAGTCTGTCGTTATATAGCAAGAACAACAAACAACAACACAACGCTAGTTGATTTTCTTCATTTATTTAATTTTCAATGAATATTGAAATAATTTATAGCCTAATAAAATGCTACTTAAATTTCCCTGATTGCAGCGTGTAGACGAGGTGTCAACAAGTTGTCTCTTCACTCACGATATTCTCCACTAGTTCCTTCTTTATTGGGATCTTGTGATGGCTAGGACGAGTAACGAAACGGAATTACAGAAGTCGTCTTACAACTAAGACTCCCGTTTTCGTATAAATTTAGCTAAGATTATTATTAGTTTCTATATAAATTCATATATAGGATATTTACAGTGAATAACTTAATGCCAGAATTTATGGTTTGGTGTTTAATGTGTTTTGCTCTTATTGTTGCTCAACATTTCATAATCTTTCAATATATTCATTATTTGATATGTCATATCTTTGAATCTATATTTAGTTCAGATTTGCCATGTTACTAACTCCTTAATGAACTAGTAACGAACCACACTGGTTCCTAGATATATATGAACTTCTAGAAATACCCCCCCCCCCCCCCAATGTTGATATTTAAGGCTTTGACTTAAATCAATTAATAATACAGTCTATTCATTATGTTCAAGTGATTGTTAAGTTAATTATCGCACATAGGCACTGGTTCTATAGTGTCAATCTAATAATCACCTTTATTCGTTTTCCCTCTTTTCTCAAAAGTGACTGGTCCTTCGATTTATGTTAATCATAATAATCAAATAATTTAATATATGAGTTGAAGCCGCAGATACCCAACATTACCCAAGTAAGACAAGAGGGAGAGATGCTGCACATATCGTCAAGCCAAAGTAACATATATGGTCTGTGTTCCAGGCTGAGGATGGCATGTTCTTTATAGTACACGTGTCATTGGGAAAAGGTTATGAAGCAAACATAAGGATGACTGGCACGACTTTATGTGGCCGGGTTCCCAGCATAAGACACCAAACAGCAACAACTCTACAACACAGTGTGGGTTTAAACCCATATTCCAGCACGTACCACAGAGGCGTGGAGAGGGATTATCATCATACCTACATTTTAAACTGTATGGAGTCAGCCTCCACCACATCACTCAGGGACCACATGTGCTGTGTGTACAAGTCTATGGGACGAGCATAGAAGGCAGGCTTACTGTTAGTACAAGACTTTTTATTGTGATATGGTCTTCCTGCATGCAGATTCCCATGACCAGCCAGAGTTACACTGCTAAACACCAACAACCAGTGTAGGTTTGAGTTAACACAGACCCGACGGTGAACATGTAATTATCTGTGTGGCATCACAAGTGTTGCTCCTGTCAGTAAATTTGTATCTTGCTAACACGACGCATCATTCCTGAATAGCTGGTTCTGCATGCCATTTATTTTCAGTGCCAGAGTATCCAGCTTGGAACTCCTGGATACTTCATTGCAAACCGGCAGTGTCAAAAGCTGTGTTTCCGATTGGTTGTCATAGAAAGTGTTAACACAGGATTTACACATGAATGGACCACGAGACTGATCAATTAGGCCTTCCAGTGTCTCTGACACGACAAAATCTTTGTTCCCACCAATTTAAAATATCGTAACTACCCAACATATTATCACAAATGTTTTGTAAAAGAAAATGTTAAGTGTTCATTTGTGTTTGCATAAAACCCTTAAATACTGCCTCTCGCATTAGAGCATTCAGCAATGAACTCTCTGGGGTCGTCAACCCAGACGACCCCAGATGTGATTCAGTAATTACAGAATATTGATGAAAATACTTTGACAAGTCCCTTAGAGTGCTCTGGTTGCACTGATAACACACTATCAGAGAATCAGACCCAGTAAATCCAGTGGATAAGGACCAACCCACGAGAGCCTTACTCTCCCTGTGCACCCAGTATCTGTACGCAAAGCTCTCCTATTTGCTACACTCCAACTACCTATCCTCGACCTCCCACCCATATGCGAGGGACATTACACACAAATTCATTCAGGGATAGTACATTTCAAACCTTCCTCGTCTATACAGTAAATTAATGTGTATGGTAGAATACTATTGATGCATTGTGGCAGTCGACTAATAGCAAACATTTCTGCATTGATTTCATACGCCAGAAAACCTAATGGGACAAAATATTGACATTTAACTCCTAATATGTCCTACATGTTGGTGAACCATGTTATGACAAAACACTGACCAGAGATGAAGACTACTACTATATTGGACGAGGGACCATACAACCAGAGCCGTCTTACCACATGGGACCGTGGGGCACTTGCTTGGGGGCCCCACGAGCATAGGACATGTTCGTTATGGAAGCAGAATGTTTACATATTTAAGTCTTGGTGCCATCACACTTATATAATACATCCCTACATCCTAGTGTGGGACCAAATACTAAATATTTAAGATATATATTTCAACAAGAAAAACCATTTCAGCAGAAATGAAACTATTTTGAGTGGAGCACAGAAGACGTAGAGCGCTGCAAGAGGAGAAAATAGGAAAACTTCCAAAATTAACATCGTGGTTCAACTCAGATGAAACGACAACCACTCACGATTTCTTCAGATACAGCATCCACACCAGCAATGTCAGCCACAAGTACTCTTCCTTCAGATACAGCATCCACACCAGCAATGTCAGCCACAAGTACTGTTCCTTCAGATACAGCATCCACACCAGCAATGTCAGCCACAAGTACTCTTCCTTCAGATACAGCATCCACACCAGCAATGTCAGCCACTAGTACTGTTCCTTCAGATACAGCATCCACACCAGCAATGTCAGCCACAAGTACTCTTCCTTCAGATACAGCATCCACACCAGCAATGTCAGCCACAAGTACTGTTCCTTCAGATACATCATCCACACCAGCAATGTCAGCCACAAGTACTGTTCCTTCAGATACAGCATCCACACCAGCAATGTCAGCCACAAGTACTCTTCCTTCAGATACAGCATCCACACCAGCAATGTCAGCCACAAGTACTGTTCCTTCAGATACAGCATCCACACCAGCAATGTCAGCCACTAGTACTGTTCCTTCAGATACAGCATCCACACCAACAATGTCAGCCACTAGTACTGTTCCTTCAGATACAGCATCCACACCAACAATGTCAGCCACTAGTACTGTTCCTTCAGATACAGCATCCACACCAACAATGTCAGCCACTAGTACTGTTCCTTCAGATACAGCATCCACACCAACAATGTCAGCCACTAGTACTGTTCCTTCAGATACAGCATCCACACCAACAATGTCAGCCACTAGTACTGTTCCTTCAGATACAGCATCCACACCAACAATGTCAGCCACTAGTACTGTTCCATCAGATACAGCATCCACACCAGCAATGTCAGCCACAAGTACTGTTCCTTCAGATACAGCATCCACTCCAACAATGTCAGCCACTAGTACTGTTCCTTCAGATATAGCATCCACACCAACAATGTCAGCCACTAGTACTGTTCCTTCAGATACAGCATCCACACCAACAATGTCAGCCACTAGTACTGTTCCATCAGATACAGCATCCACACCAACAATGTCAGCCACTAGTACTGTTCCATCAGATACAGCATCCACACCTACAACCATTCCTGCTACCAATGACCCAGTTTCAGCAGACATACCATCATTGCCTGTTGCTGCTGATGGTGACATCTTACAAGAGGAAATGCCCAAATCTGTAACAGTAAAGGAGTTTGCTCTTTTACTGTTACGCAAGACACAGATCCAGGGCTATGGAATATTAATGTTACCAACACAATAGATAACTGGATTCGTAATGGTCCCTCATCATGACAATCATTACAGCAACCTTTCAAATTCACGCAGAGTGTATAAAACAGTTAGATTAGAGAATATGAAGGAAAGTTATTTATCAAACAATGTGTTCAAACGTGAACTGCAGAATGGCGAGTATGTAAAACGTGAATGACTACTCTATTCACTATCCCAAGACCGTTTGTACTGCTTTGCATGTTGCCTGTTGTCCAAGAATTAATGGCTCTTTTGTACATTTGGCGTTCAATGACTGGAAGCACGGAAATATATTGTAGAAGAAGAAAATGGAGAACATTGAAAGTGCATGACATCATATATGATACAACAAAGAAAATGGAAGTGTAGCCTGTGAGCCTGTGGAACATTTCTTTATGTTCATCCCCATTTTTTCTCATCAAGCCCAAGGATCTAACACTGTCGTGAATTTTCTTAATGAGAAAGTTCCACTATCAAACTGCTGTGGTCAGTCATACAATAATGCCTCGTATGCATACGATAACGCATAAGATAACATGTGCCATCTTTGTCACCTTTGCTGGACAAAACCTGAACTTAGTGAGAGTAAAAGTAGCAGAGTGTGGTCTACAGACTGTCAAATTCTTTGACTGTTCTGCAAATGTATTAATTTTGTGCTGGTTCTACTCATCGCTGGAATGTATTGACATCTTTAGGGAAAAGATTGTGGTCAAGTGACACTATGGTCAGCATATTTTGAGGCAGTTCATGCTCTGTATGGGGGGCTTCGATAAAGTGAGCAAGTAGTTATCAAAAGAAGGCACAATGCCGGGAAGGCTATGTAGCACCGTCAAAAGTGTAGAATATTCAAAAGGCGTTAAATATCATTAAGTATGCCAATACGAGAACAAAAGCGCATGAGGTGAACATCAAAAACATACGATTTACCAAGGATTCTATTGACGGATAGGTTCCGCGAGGGAGAGTCGGGAAGCAAGACGCATGCACATTCTAGAAATCAAGACATTCAACAAGGATATGCACGATTGTAAGAGGGACAACAATTCAGTCAATAAGGAAAATGGCGGCTCTAAGTGCCCGCGAAAGAAAACAGATATGGCCAATACGTAACCTCACCAGAGCCGTTTCCCCAATGCCGGTTAAACGGTGGTAGGAGGAAGGCCATGGGGACGCCAGCCTTAAGAGCACGCAGCGTGTTACCAGTAACAGAAGACCAAAAACACGGCCAACGATTGAGGAATGAATAACTGGGTAGAAGTCGGAATAAGGAATACCTATACTTGAGATGGGACAGGCGCAGATAGCTTTCTTGACGGCAGCGTCTACACGCTCATTTAACCCTTTAACTGTACATGGCGTATATATACACTCAGTAACACGTCCCACCGTGCACATTGTGTATATATACGCCATGAGTAACATATCCCACTATGCACATTGTGTATATATACGCCATGAGTAACATGTCCCACTATGCACATTGTGTATATATACGCCATGAGTAACATGTCCCACCGTGCACATTGTGTATATATACGCCATGAGTAACATATCCCACCATGCACATTGTGTATATATACGCCATGAGTAACATGTCCCACTATGCACATTGTGTATATATACGCCATGAGTAACATGTCCCACCATGCACATGGTGTATATATACGCCATGAGTAACATGTCCCACCATGCGCATGGTGTATATACATGCCATAGGGTGCCAGGCACCATTCAAGTGTCCCGTGGTGTTAAGGGGTCACCCATATCGTAGCCAGGGGTGATTGTAAACAGATGCCAATACGAAAAAAATCTAGTACAGGCCTCTCTTGTTTCCCAGGCCTTAGTTACTGGCCAGACACCTTGGCGAGCGCTGCACGACCCAGCGTCCGACCTCGCTCAGTGCACCGCGCCGTCATTGACCGAAGACGTAATTACTAATGAATTGTTCAAAGACGTTGCCGAATCTGATACTGACGACTCGGATATAGATGAGGACTATACACAGCCTGAGGATATAGAAACAACGGATAGTGAGAGTGAACATGTTGGTGCCACGAGGGTGCCACGAGAGTCACCCGCTACTACTAAACACCACTTCGCGCCCAAGCACCTAGTTCATGTGTTCCATTACCAGATTATGATATGATCAACGAGTCTGAAGCAGGTGAATCATTCTCTAGTTTTAGTAATTTAGAATCTGAGAATAGTTTTGCTACGCCTGCTAGTGCCAGTCAAAGTTTCGTCGCATCAGCGGCCCGTCCAGATAAGCGCCGCCTCGAAAAAAATGGCGACAATGAGGAACAAATCCCCTCATCCTCCAATACTTTTCCCTCATCGTCCCTTCCTGCCCCTACTGTTGCTAGACCTGCTTCAGCTCCTGGTCCACGGATTCCTCGACGTGGTGCAGCTAATGGCTCTCGGAAGACAGCAGGTTTATTTGTGTGGAGTGATGGGGAAGATTTTGTTCCACAAATTCCTGACTGACAATAGAGGTGTGGGAATTACAGATCTTTTTCCCTGATACTTGTGACGAAATAAGTGAATGAACTTCTTCACTGCATATTTTAAGCCGCTCATGGAACATATTGTTCACGAAACGAACAGACTTGCAGCTGATCTCATTGAAAGTGAGGAGGTATCAATTTTCACGATTACAGCATTGGAAAGAGACGACTGTAGATGAACTGTATGTGTTTTTCGCCATTTGTATGTTGATGAAACATTGTGTGAAACACGTAATATCCGATTATCGGAGCAAAGATAACACTGTTCCAACACTATTGTTCGCGAAATGTGAATCCCGATACCGATATCTGATACTCCTACAGTGTCTTGATTTTGCAAATAATGCAGACGAGACACAGGATGAAAGGCTTTGGAGGGTGAGGCACGTGCTAAATGACCTGATTGGAAAGTTCAGAGATTACTACGTACCAGCTCAGAAGCTGGTTATTGATAAATCCCTTGTGCTTTTCAAAGGACGTGCTGCCTTCAAGCAGTATATTCCCTCAAAACGTCACCGATTTGGATTGAAATTCTTTGTGCTCTGTGACTGAATCAGGAATGGTGTTACACATGATACTGTATTCGGCTACATATGTTGACATTCCTGCTAATGACCAACATGGCTTCTCAGGTAGTGTGGTGAAGTCACTGCTTGCACCATATCTGAACAAGGGCCATATATTGTACAGAAATAACTATTATACCAGTCCCTTTCTAACCAGGTTCTTGCTTGATAATAAAACTGGAGTGTGGCACAGTAAAGCCAAAACAAAGAGAAAGACCTGTGTTTGACACTGCTATGCAAGTAGGTGATTGCGAGGTAAGAAAAAGTGGTGCAATACTTTCAGTGCGGTGGAAAGACAGACGTGAAGTGAACATGTTGACCAGCATTCACCCTGGTACAATGGTGGACAGTGGCAAGGTGAACAGAACAACAAAGCAAATAATATACAAGCCAGATTGTGTGATGGACTACAACATCAACATGCGTTTAGTTGATAAATGTGACATGATGGTGGGTGCTGTAGTGTGTGTTTACAGAAAACAGTGAAGTGGACTATGATGATTTCCCACCTTATTGACGTAACAATGCTGAACAGTTATAATATATATCTTGTAAAAACAGGTAGAAAACCATATTAACTTTCTTTTAGTTTTCAATTTGTGAAACAATTACTAGGTAAGTTTGGCAAAGTCACCTCTGTCATACAAATACCCATTCGGGACCCAATATTGAACCATGCTCCTGCACCCAGGCTCGCTTACAGGGAGGCCTTTCTGGTACACCAAATCAAGAAATTACCACCAACTGGAGTGCGTGCAGCAGGCCAGTGTCGGTGTGTTGTGTGTTACAGCACAAAAATGAGGCCACAGGAACGTAAATTGGTGTTGACATGGTGCGAAGCGTGTGCAGTTCCTCTGTGACATGTCGACTGTTTCGCACAGTATCACAGTCTCCAGGACTACAAACTGTCTAGTACTTTAGTAAATACGTGTATATATTAAGTAAATTTTAGTGTAAATATTGAAAAAAAATATATATTTTACAGGAAATGTACAATGTACCATTTTGGTGTGCATACATGTGACAATAATACGTGAATGCATAGTGAATTTATACCAGTTGTACTATAATATAATGTCAAGTGACAATAATTGGAACAATACTAGCGATTTTTTTTTAAACGTGCCATAGATACTGTAAGTAATGCCGCGAAAAAAAAAAAAATGCTGCAACTCGGGCCGCCGCACGTGACGGCTCCCTGACGCAGCACCCTTGAGCGCTCACTCTGTGACGTCATCGGCGAACTTGTCGGCTCGATTACGTCATTGGTAAGTACAATAGAATTATTATTATTATTATTTTCCTGTGCTCAGCGAACACAAATTAACATTTTTAAAAAGACGAAAAAATTATTATTTTTTTCTTGCGCTCTGGGGTGTAAATCTCCCCAGGACCACTTAGCAGCTTAAGGGTTAAAAACAAACCAATATAGCTGGGAACCCAGCAAAACTAGTCTTAAATCTGCTGGAGATACAAAACAGCCAATATTGAATCTCTACGACAACAGGATGGACAGGATTAAAGGACTCCAGAGCCATGAGGGCACTGAAAGAGTTCACTACAACAACTAAGGAAGAATTACGGCGAGAAAGCAGTTGACGAAGAGCCAAAAAAATTGCATAAAGTTCAGCTGTGAAGATGATGGACTCTGGAGGCAGGCGACACACACAGGTCCAGTCAGGAAACACAAAGGCGTAGCCTAGAGTCAGCAGACTTGAACCCATCTGTGAAGACGGAGATGGAGCAGGAGTGTGAAGAAAAGTTAGCAAGGAAAAGGCGTTTTAGAACTGTAGGAGGGATAAGAGACTCCTGCAGGTCAAGGTACTACACAACGTAGGGAGAGGGACCCTCCAAGAGGGCAAGGACGGAATGACACGAAGAGAAACATTGGCAACACCAACAAAGAGAGAATCTTGCAGGTGAGACAACTGTACAGAAAGAGGAAAGTGGTGAAAGGGAACCGGGCCCACAAAAGGGAAAATGTTCAAAGTACGACATAAGCGGGAGTGAGTGTTGTAGGGACCGCGCAAAGCAGCGAAGACAGTAGCAATCACGTAGAGACAGGATGCAACATACACGCTCTGGGGTAGGGGGTCGAACAAAAGGCACCAGAGCTAATACGGATCCCAGTATGGTGAAGAGCATCAAGATGACGAAGGGTGGAGAGAGAGGCAGACCAGTAAGCAGGACAGCAATAATCAAGTTTAGATAGCATAAGAGAGAATGTAAAGAGGAGCGTGTGCCTATCAGCTCCTCACGAAGTATGGGACAAGACCTTAAGTTAAGGGCCGAAGAGCATTCAACTTTGAGGTAGGCGATATGGGTTGACCAGGACAAGCGAGTGTCAAAAATTAACCCCAGAAGTTTATAAGAATCCTTATACGAAAGAGGATTACCATAAGGCGACAAAGGAGGGTCGAAGGACGACCAGCTTCCAAGTAAAGGTCATAGCATAATTCTTAGCCAGAGAGAACTTGAAGCCATGATTGGAGGCTCTGGACGACACGACATCAATCTCAAGTTGAAGCCGCCATTGAGGAAAGACGAATCACTAACAGCAGAGGGTAAGATCGTCAACATAAAGAGTGAAAATGTCAGAGGGAAGAGAGGAAAGAAGACCATTGGACAACCAGGAAAAGTAGTGCTCAGAACACTACCTTGGGCCATGCCCTCATATTGCCGAAAAGAGGGAGAGAGTGGGTACCAAGCCGCACTCTAAAGAAACAACGGGAAAGGAAGCTCTGGAGGAAGAGGGGAAGATTACCACGAAGATCAAAAGAATTAAGTTGGGACAGAGTACGTTATCGCCAGGTGGTGTCATACGCCCTTTCCAGGTCGAAAAGGACAGCAACAACGGAGGACTTCGCAGCAAAGGCAGAACGAATATAGATCTCCAAGTTCACGGGGACATCAGTGGTGCTGCTACACTTGCAAAAACCAAATTGAAAAGGGGAAAGAAGGTGACAGCGATCCATGAACATTGACCATATGCTCAGAGAGTTTACAGACTACAACTCATGAGAGCAATGGGACGGAAGTCTTCAAGGGGATGACCCTAGAGAACCAGGTTCCGAATAGGAAGAAAAATCGCCTCTAGGCAGTCCTCAGAGACTGACGACGACTCCCAGACTCGGTTATAAACACTCCGTAAAAACTGAAACGTGCATGGAGGGAGATAGCGAAGCATCTAATAATGAATATCATCTGAGCCTGCCACTGTAGAACCACAGAGGGCTAGGGCAGACTGGAATTTTGAAAGAGAGGGGATCATTAAAAGGAAGCTGAAAAGAAGTGAAAAAACCTAAGGGAAAAGATTCAAGAAGGGGGCTTACGAGTAAGGAAAGAAGGAAGATGAGAGCTGGCGCTAACAGTCGAAAAGTGAGAACCAAGTTCGGTTGCCACCGACACCGAATCTGCTACAATAGAACCACGGAGATGATGGACAGGCGAGACATCTGGAACAAATTTACCCGTTATGTTGCAGATTTTCTCCAAGATCAGGGGCAGAGGAGTGTCAGACGTAATGGTGGAAACGAAAGATCTCCAATCCTCATGTTTAGCCGTACAGATGGCCCCACGGGCCACCGCACTCGTCCTCCGAAACTAAACAAAAACGGGCGTCGACGTGTTTCTTTCAGGATGCACGCTTAATGCAGACAGCCCAAGCACAGTCTGCATTCCACCATGGAACGAACTTCCATGCGTCCCTGGAGATAGAACAAGTAACAGAGCAGAGGGTAGCATCATAAACAGTCATGAAAGAGGAGGGCTTGCAGAAGAGGCAGATCAGAGGCCGGAAAGAGCAGCACGCGAAGTGAAGAGGTTCCAGTCAGGCCTGGCAAACTGCCACTTAGGGAAGGAGTGGGGAGGGCGAAAAGAGGTGACATGGATAAGGAAATGGTCACTTATGTAGGTCATCAAGCACCTGCCAAGTTTAGTTCAAATAAAGAGAAGACTAGCAGATATATAGATCACGACAGGAAAGGGTGCATGTGCTGAAGTAAACATGAGTTGGCTCACCAGAATTCGGTAGAGACCGAAGAACAAAAGTCAAGAAGGCAGCCCCGGGTGTTTGCCAGAACATCTACCCAGAGGGTATGCCGACAGTTAATATCACCCAAAAGGAGCACAGGCTCTGGTAAGGAGTCCAACAGGTGTTTAAGATCAGGAAGAGAAAGAGGGATATTTTGGGGGAGATAAATAGAACAGACTTCATACCATTTACTCACAATGATACGGGCTGCAGAACACTGAATGGGCCACTGAAAAAGTAGAGGAACGAAGGGAATATCAAGAGAGCAGTACAGGCAGGGGCCCCAGCAAGATCTGGAGGCGAAGAGAAAAAGGAATAACCATGGAAGCTACCAGGACGAGAGCCAAGCATTGGCTCCTGGAGAAACACAAAGCGGGAAATACTGAGTGATCAGACGTCGGAGTATGGAAGTTGCCATAAAAACCACGAACAGTCCATTGAAGAACTGACGAAAAAAAACAGAGCTAATAAGGGAGAAACAAAGACAAAGCAGAACAGTAGAATTAAGAAAAACAGGATCAGGATCAGTGAAATCAGGGGAACAGAGCACAGATAAAGCTAGCAAAGATAACCAAGACAAGGGAGCAGGACGGACGGACCAGGGGGCGAATGGACAGAGTCCGGAGCGGGAGCAGGCAACAGAGAGGAGCGGGTAAGGGGGTAAGGAGGACAACCGGTGATGGCACCGAAGCAAGGGCAGCATCCAAGAGAGGATCAAGGGCCAAGGAAACCTTCTTAGGAGGGACAGGAGACCCGCCAGTGAAAAGGGAGGTGAAGCAGGGATTATGTCGGAGAAGAAAGGTGAGGAATACATCGAAGCCACCTTACCCGCCATGGAGGAAAAAGGAAGAGGTGCCAGGCTTACTCTTCTGACGTAGAGAAATATGCGTACCATCAGTAATATACTGGGCGACAGCCTCGACAGTTTCAGCTGGAGAAAGAACGGGAATGGGCAACATGCCGAACGTTGGGAGGAGGATGGACACTGGCCTGAACAGGCAGGCGGCGAGGAGGACCAGGAGACAGAGGGGAGGGTTAAGAAGGGAAGGAGGGCACAGGAGACAAGGAGGGCACAGGAGACAAGGAAGACCAGGAAGAAAGTAAGGAAACACCATACAGAGAACCAGGAGGATCCTCAGGCCCAGAATGCAAAGGAGCTGATGAGGTGGCGGTGCAGGTGTCGGGGTCCAAGACCTCGAAACTGTTGCGAAACTGAGAAAGTGGGAGAGAGTTACCTTGAGGTTACCTTGAGATGCTTCCGGGGCTTAGCGTCCCCGCGGCCCGGTCGTCGACCAGGCCTCCTGGTTGCCGGACTGATCAACCAGGCTGTTGGACGCGGCTGCTCGCAGCCTGACGTATGAGTCACAGCCTGGTTGATCAGGTATCCTTTGGAGGTGCTTATCCAGTTCTCTCTTGAACACTGAGGGGTCGGCCAGTTATGCCCCTTATGTGTAGTGGAAGCGTGTTGAACAGTCTCGGACCTCTTATGTTGATAGAGTTCTCTCTCAGAGTACCAGTTGCACCTCTGTTTTTAAACGGGGGTATTCTGCACATCCTGCCATGTCTTCTGGTCTCATGTGATGTTATTTCTGTGTGCAGGTTTGGGACCAGCCCCTCTAATATTTTCCATGTGTAAATTATTATGTACCTCTCCCGCCTACGCTCAAGGGAGTACAGTTTTAGGTTCTTTAGTCGGTCCCAATAGTTTAGATGTTTTACTGAGTGAGTGAGTAGAGGGGAAACGCAACACACGAGCATATGACATTCTAGAGAAAGAAGATGGCGAACCCGGTGCCTAACCTCAGGAAATGACAAATGATCACGATGCTTTAAATTGAGAATGGCTTCCTCAAATTTGAAATGCACACATGCGTGTGAAGATAGGGTGGGCATCACCGTAATTGATGTAGAGTTTGGTAAGAAGGGCACTCCGTCATCGAATGACCCGAAGTTCCACACAAGGGGCAGACGCACATTTCACTTGTGCCCCTGAAGAGACCATGCCGAAATCCCTAGCAGCTGCTGCAGAGACGAGGAGAGGGGATGTACTCCTGAATGGAGTACCGACACCAGTACGAATGATTGAAGAGGGAAGGGATTAACCATCGAACGTGACCTTCACAACCCAAAGAAGTTGATGGTCTGGACCACGTGAGGGCAGAATGAAGGTATCCACCTGGAGGATAGAATGGCCTTGGGCCTCAAGGCTATGCTTTATATCCTCGTAACGATACTAAAGTTCCCTGTCACCAGTCACGAAATGGTGCAGGAGAACAATTGTGCCAACGCAGGCATTCAACAGGACATTTTTGGAGATCCGAAAAAAGGACTCCCCAATACATGATAACAAAGCAAAGCGGGCAGCCGCTTCCTGAGAAGGGGCTGCAACACCAGAGGCACCAGTACTACGGATGGAGTTAAAAATGACCAACTTATCCACCGAATCAACAAGGTGCTTATGAAGAAATAAATCACCAGTGTCGACATGACTAAGATCAAAATACTTAGTCCATGTAGGACCAAACAAAGCCTGGAAAGTAGGAGATTGGGAAGGAATCATGCACGAGCGAGTGCGGAAGTGACGACGCTGAACACTCCCAGTAATAAAGGGGGTAAAAGTGCAGAGGTGGCAACCAGAGATGGAGCCACACCAGGTGAAGATGTGGTCACCACTGGGGGCTTAGGAGTCAACCCCGCCACAGAGGTGGGAGGGGAGCAGAGAGTGAGTCGGGAGACTGGGAGAAGGAACATGTCCAGGGCCCAATGTAGCGGAGGCTACAGAGCCTGGTCTTCCAATATAGTCTAACTCGGGGGCTTGGTCGCTCATCCCACGAATCTGGGAAGTGATAAAAGGGTCAACCATCGGCAAAATACTGAGCAGGTAGCAATTTCATTCATGAATAAGCCTCCATACCCACTATAGAGCCACAATTAGAGGATAGGACACCCGACAAGACACCCCCCCCCCCCACCTGTGCATCCCCATGCTTCGTAGCACAATGACGCAGCAGCGTTTGAACTAAGCTTTCATGTGCATGGAAAATGACATTCTGAAGAATATTTACTTCGAGCCAATAATAAAACAATTCTGTAAAAAGAAATGCCGCAAATGCTTGTTATAACATGAAGTTCGAAGTATTTCATACTGTGCGCTCTAATCTCTGTAGCTTACTGAGTATTATTGTGTTTTTCAAGCCTTGTTCAAATGTTTAAAAGATAAATTTATAAAGCTACTCTACAGCATGTTTTTAATGTTTCAACGCCAGTTTTGTGTAAGTGCCAATAAAATAAGTGTTTAATATCATCGACCATTTACTTCTTATTCCTGTCAGCGGTTGTCGTAGGGACCCCCCCTTGCACAACGGTTTGCCCAGGGGCCCCCTTTGCACAACGGTTTGCCCAGGGGCCCCCCTGCACAATGGTGCAAGGGGGGCCCCTGGGCACACAACGGTTTGCCCAGGGGCCCCCCTTGCACAACGGTTTGCCCAGGGGCCCCCCTTGCACAACGGTTTGCCCAGGGGGCCATATAATGCTGTTAAGACGGACCTGCATGCAACAATGATTTCTTCCATTTCAACTTGCACTACATGACTTTCTTTACACAAAAAAGTATTTTGAATTACTCTTTATTATGATTACATTAATAGTTATTTTATATATTTATATTTGCAAGTTTTAAGACATTTGTATGCCATTAAGGCAACTTTCAAAAGGTGCCAGAGTCAGCTGCATTTGACCAACATTGATGCTGACATTTTTGGGATTATAGCTACAGCTGCACACAATTATATTTATGGCATCTTAAATAGAATGTTGGCACAAGTCTCAAAAATTTCCTGCAACATTGCAGCAATGTAAAAGTGTTTGTTGGGGGAGATCTTAGCATAGATTCTAATGAGAGCCAACTGTATCATTTGTGGACCTCTTACTATCGCCTTTAACTCTTCACTTGAAACAACGGAGCTGCTAAAATATTGGAAATTGGCTAATGTTGTACCTATAGAGAAGAGGTGGAAGAGAAGCACAGGATCCGCTGAACTACAGTGATATTACATCACTGATGCAGGATATTATATTGATATTACAAGATATTACAGAGCAATTAAATGAAGACTGCTCATAAAACATTTGGATTCAGGGTTTTATTTGTTGTGGAAAACATTCCACATCACCCATAAATTCTTTGTTGCAGCATACATAAAAATGCTGCTGTTACTGTATTAATAACAAATGAATTACTTTAGTTACTCCTGTAAAGGATGGCGTACGTCACACGTGTACTCCAGATAACTAGAAATATATATTCACATCACTAGACCACACAAAAAAATCTCACACAAAATGCTATTAATTAATTTACCACTAAAAAAACAACCGTTTGAAGACTGAACATAAAAATCTACTTCCCAAAATTAATTACATTGTCAATTATCAAATTAATTAAAATCAACTGATTAATAATAAAAAAAAAGTACTCAGAGATGCATCTCTAGTGCATGATGGGGACTCACCATATTAAAACCAGAGCTGAGAGACGTCGACTTATTCTGAATATTATTTCATACATGTTATAGCATGCATAGCATTCTGAGCAAGTCCTTAATCTGAATTTTTCCTGGCATATAACCCGCCAAATTATTTAACAACGATGTACCCATTGACAGCAGTAGCGTAAATTAAGAGTATGTGTGCGACACCTGTGACAGGTATGCCAGTGTGCACACCTGTCACAGGTAGGCACAGGGGCCACGTCTCAATGGGTGTGGGCATTCCCTGGGGAAGTCTCGCTGCACATTCTGGTTCGCCAGGGGTGAAGGGGGTTGAAAAAGGGGGGTGTAAGGGTAGGAGTAAGTATAGCAACAGGTGTGCAGCAACAGGCGTGTAAGATGAAAGTATGTAATTAGAGTGTAGAGTTAAGCCGGTGTACATGTATAGTAAGTTAAAAGTATATGTGGGGTAAGAGTTGTACCAACGTCGTAGTTTTGGTGTGTGTTTAAGGCGATTCTCTTTCCCTGATCATTTTGCCAATTTGTTTTCCCCACAAACACGTACGTTTATTACCTCCTTTCTCCATATCAGTTCCCATACCACTATCTACTAACAGTTTAAACCCAAACCAAAACAAACGCCTCCAACCACTGGTTCCAACGAGATCGCAACAACAACAACAACCACCACCCCAGCCCTTGATAGATGCACCCCATCACAAGCATACATTTCGTTTCTTCCATAGAAGTGTTCCCAGTTGTCTATTTAAGATTTTGCATTTCATTTTCAATATCTTTCCAGCCGGCAATTTTTACTTATCAAAACTCCCAGATAAGAACATAAGAACAAAGGTAACTGCTGAAGGCCTATTCTCCCATTCGATTCAGCCCTTATTTATAACCACTCAATCCCACTCATATACATGTCCAACCCACGCTTGAAAAAATAGAGGGACCCCAAGTGCCCCCGACAACCATTCATTTCCAACTTCCTTTCTTTGAAGAATGCCACATATGATCTGGATTCCTCCCTTGCTTCTAACTAGTTCTATGGCTGTCTTAAATCTCAGTATTAGTTCCTCACTCCTAACTCGCCTAACATCATTTCCACCTGCACTATTACCAATAATTGGTTTATTTTTATAAGCAGCCATACTATCATTCATGTTGCCAACAATATCTCCAATTCCAGCTCCAGGTTAGCAAACTCTTAACCTGTTCTCCCTATCTCTGGCACAAAACGTTCTGTCTAAATACCTCACCTGGTGATCTCCCGCAACAAAAATTCCCTTGGGTCCTCCTTTTACCTTTTGAGCACTTTGAGCGACCTGCGCGTCGTTGCTTCTCGTTGCTTTGCCTTTGCATCCTCGTTGAACTGCAGGCTCACCACAGCACTCGTCCTCCAACACAGCAAATGCGTTAGACGTCTTTTGGATATCATTAGGCGGCTTTGTCAAACACTTCTTAAGCCCGCTGTGTTTTACAACTTGCCAAGACAAGGTCTTTTTAATACCTGTCGCCTCCTTTGTTTCTTCCTGATGTTTCAGCTTTCGTACTTCCTCCCGTAGGGAATCCAAATCTGTCCTCAGAGCTTTAACGAGATTCATCAGTTCCTTCACTACACCTTCCATTGTTGCTATAATAATATTACAGCAACATTAAGCTTTGTTAATCTCTCTTCATATGACAGGTTTCTAATTTAGGGAATTAGCTTTATCATCCTATACTGGACATGTTCAAGTGAATTTATATCCATTCTATAGTACGGCGACCAAAACTGAACTGCAAATTCTAAATGGGGTCTAACCATAGCAGGATATAGTTGGAAAATAACACCAGGTGTCTTGTTACTAACGCTTCGATTAATAAATCCCAGTGCCCTATTTGCGTTATTACGAACATTCATGCATTGATCATTTGGTTTTAAATTCTTACTAGTCATAACTCCCAGATCCCTTTCTCAATCCGACTTTCCCATCTCAACACCATCTAGCTCGTATCTTGTAACTATCATCATTACCAAATAGCCTTTATCTCCAAATCATTCTCTCGCCTTGGTTACCCTTTGCATTTCATCAACTGTGCTCTCAAGCTAAACGAAATTGTTTTCATCCTAAACCTGCTTCCAACACTAGTAGCATTGTACTATGACTTCCCTTCATATCTGAACTCAAAACTTTTACCAATACCTTTCGTCCTCTTAACATTAAGCTCGCCTTTCGTCAAACTAACACACTTCGTAGCAATCTAGTTCACACTGCTCCTCCTGCTTCTAATGCTGCTGGTGTCTACTCTATTTCCTGTTCGTCTTGTCCTCTCCAGTACTTGGGCGAAACTGGCCGTACACTGAATGACAGACTTAATGAACACAAGAGAAGTGTTAAGTCTGCAGACACTAAAAATGCTCTCTTTTGCCATGTGAGGGATTCTTATCATCACATTGATTGGTCTTCCTCCAAAATAATCTTTCCTGCCTCTACTCTACACAGACGCCGTCTTGTTGAATCGGCTCTAATACACAATGTACCCAACATGAACTTGAGTCCTGGCTTTGTTGCTGTGGACTCTTCCCTTTCACAGTATATACTCAAATGCTCTAATCTTTCTAACAAACGTGACTTAACATAAGCTTACCCTTTCCATTTACCTTTCTTTCTCTTTCCTTTCTTTCTCTTTTCTCTCTTTTTTCTGTTCATTGTCTTCTCGTACGTTCCTTCGTTTTCCTCTTCTCATTATTTTCTCCTTCTCTTTCGGGGGTTATAATAGGAACTGCCTCGTATGGGCCAATAGGCCCTCTGCAGTTCCTACTACTAGCCCCTCTACTACACCTTACTTTGCTCCTCATCTCTCATGCCTATTTATTGCCTGTCTCTACTTCCTCATCACAATCGACTTGAGAATGGTATAGGACGGACCGAAACGTCGTCGTCCCTTCACATTCTAGTTTGCGGTTTGGTCATCATCATTGACAGTAAAGCCAATCTTTATATCATTTTAAAACTCTATTTAGATCAATTTGAAGTGATAGTGAGTGTGTTAATTTCCATGTTAATTTCCCTACCGATTTTTGTACCATCGGCCAATTTGCAAATATTGCTACTCAAACCTGAATCTAAATCATTTATATATATTATAAGCAAGAGGTCCGAGCCGAGCCTTGAGGGACTTACAACATTTTGCCACTCTGACCATTTATACTAACTCTGTTTCCTTTGGTATAGGCATGCCCTAAACCAACTTAATATGGCACCCCAATACCATGAGTCTCTAACATCCTATGGCAGTTATTATGTAAGCTAATTTACATAGTTATTATGTAAGTATATTAGTACCGCTTTTCCTGACAGTTAAGCCCAGGTCAGCAGTCACATCCCACCCAGACAGTTAAGCTAAGGTCAGCAGTCACATCCCACCCAGACAGTTAAGCCCAGGTCAGCACACACGCACATCCTACAAGGACTGCTAAGGTCAACAGTCACATCCCTCCCAGACAGTTAAGCCCAGGTCAGCAGTCACATCCCACCCAGACAGTTAAGCCCAGGTCAGCAGTCACATCCCACCCAGACAGTTAAGCCAAGGTCAGCAGTCACATCCGGTCGGCCGAGCGGACAGCACGCGGGACTTGTGATCCTGTGGACCTGGGTTCGATCCCAGGCACCGGCGAGAAACAATGGGCAGAGTTTCTTTCACCCTATGCCCCTGTTACCTAGCAGTAAAATAGGTACCTGGGTGTTAGTCAGCTGTCACGGGCTGCTTCCTGGGGGTGGAGGCCTGGTCGAGGACCGGGCCGCGGGGACACTAAAAGCCCCGAAATCATCTCAAGATAACCTCAAGATAACCTCAAGATTAACCCAGACAATTAAGCCAAGGTCAGCAGTCACATCCCACCCAAACAGTTAAGCCAAGGTCAGCAGTCATATCCCACCCAGACAGTTAAGCCAAGGTCAGCAGTCACATCCCACCCAGACAGTTAAGCCCAGGTCAGCACACACGCACATCCTACACAACTGCTAAGGTCAGCAGTCACATCCCACCCAGACAGTTAAGCCCAGGTCAGCAGTCACATCCCACCCAGAGAGTTAAGCCAAAGTCAGCAGTCACATCCCACCCAGACAGTTAAGCCAAGGTCAGCAGTCACATCCCACCCAGACAGTTAAGCCAAGGTCAGCAGTCACATCCCACCCAGACAGTTAAGCCCAGGTCAGCACACACGCACATCCTACACGACTACTAAGGTCAGCAGTCACATCCCACCCAGACAGTTAGGCCCAGGTCAGCAGTCACATCCCATCGAGACAGTTAAGCCCAGGTCAGCACACACGCACATCCTACAAGGACTGCTAAGGTCAGCAGTCACATTCCTCCCAGACAGTTAAGCCCAGGTCAGCAGTCACATCCCACCCAGACAGTTAAGCCAAGGTCAGCTCACACGCACATCCTACACGGACTGCTAAGGTCAGCAGTCACATCCCACCCAGACAGTTAAGCCCAGGTCAGCACACACGCACATCCTACAAGGACTGCTAAGGTCAGCAGTCACATCCCTCCCAGACAGTTAAGCCCAGGTCAGCAGTCACATCCCACCCAGACAGTTAAGCCAAGGTCAGCAGTCACATCCCACCCAGACAGTTAAGCCAAGGTCAGCAGTCACATCCCACCCAGACAATTAAAACAAGGTCAGCAGTCACATCCCTCCCAGACAGTTAAGCCAAGGTCAGCAGTCACATCCCACCCAGACAATTAAGCCAAGGTCAGCAGTCACATCCCACCCAGACAGTTAAGCCAAGGTCAACACACACGCACATCCTACCCAGACAGTTAAGCCAAGGTCAGCAGTCACATCCCACCCAGACAATTAAGCCAAGGTCAGCAGTCACATCCCACCCAGGCAGTTAAGCCCAGGTCAGCAGTCACATCCCACCCAGACAGTTAAGCCCAGGTCAGCAGTCACATCCCACCCAGACAGTTAAGCCAAGGTCAGCAGTCACATCCGGTCGGCCGAGCGGACAGCACGCGGGACTTGTGATCCTGTGGACCTGGGTTCGATCCCAGGCACCGGCGAGAAACAATGGGCAGAGTTTCTTTCACCCTATGCCCCTGTTACCTAGCAGTAAAATAGGTACCTGGGTGTTAGTCAGCTGTCACGGGCTGCTTCCTGGGGGTGGAGGCCTGGTCGAGGACCGGGCCGCGGGGACACTAAAAGCCCCGAAATCATCTCAAGATAACCTCAAGATAACCTCAAGATTAACCCAGACAATTAAGCCAAGGTCAGCAGTCACATCCCACCCAAACAGTTAAGCCAAGGTCAGCAGTCATATCCCACCCAGACAGTTAAGCCAAGGTCAGCAGTCACATCCCACCCAGACAGTTAAGCCCAGGTCAGCACACACGCACATCCTACACAACTGCTAAGGTCAGCAGTCACATCCCACCCAGACAGTTAAGCCCAGGTCACCACACACGCACATCCTACAAGGACTGCTAAGGTCAGCAGTCACATCCCACCCAGACAGTTAAGCCCAGGTCAGCAGTCACATCCCACCCAGAGAGTTAAGCCAAGGTCAGCAGTCACATCCCACCCAGACAGTTAAGCCAAGGTCAGCAGTCACATCCCACCCAGACAGTTAAGCCAAGGTCAGCAGTCACATCCCACCCAGACAGTTAAGCCCAGGTCAGCACACACGCACATCCTACACGACTACTAAGGTCAGCAGTCACATCCCACCCAGACAGTTAGGCCCAGGTCAGCAGTCACATCCCATCGAGACAGTTAAGCCCAGGTCAGCACACACGCACATCCTACAAGGACTGCTAAGGTCAGCAGTCACATTCCTCCCAGACAGTTAAGCCCAGGTCAGCAGTCACATCCCACCCAGACAGTTAAGCCAAGGTCAGCTCACACGCACATCCTACACGGACTGCTAAGGTCAGCAGTCACATCCCACCCAGACAGTTAAGCCCAGGTCAGCACACACGCACATCCTACAAGGACTGCTAAGGTCAGCAGTCACATCCCTCCCAGACAGTTAAGCCCAGGTCAGCAGTCACATCCCACCCAGACAGTTAAGCCAAGGTCAGCAGTCACATCCCACCCAGACAGTTAAGCCAAGGTCAGCAGTCACATCCCACCCAGACAATTAAAACAAGGTCAGCAGTCACATCCCTCCCAGACAGTTAAGCCAAGGTCAGCAGTCACATCCCACCCAGACAATTAAGCCAAGGTCAGCAGTCACATCCCACCCAGACAGTTAAGCCAAGGTCAACACACACGCACATCCTACCCAGACAGTTAAGCCAAGGTCAGCAGTCACATCCCACCCAGACAATTAAGCCAAGGTCAGCAGTCACATCCCACCCAGGCAGTTAAGCCCAGGTCAGCAGTCACATCCCACCCAGACAGTTAAGCCCAGGTCAGCAGTCACATCCCACCCAGACAGTTAAGCCAAGGTCAGCAGTCACATCCGGTCGGCCGAGCGGACAGCACGCGGGACTTGTGATCCTGTGGACCTGGGTTCGATCCCAGGCACCGGCGAGAAACAATGGGCAGAGTTTCTTTCACCCTATGCCCCTGTTACCTAGCAGTAAAATAGGTACCTGGGTGTTAGTCAGCTGTCACGGGCTGCTTCCTGGGGGTGGAGGCCTGGTCGAGGACCGGGCCGCGGGGACACTAAAAGCCCCGAAATCATCTCAAGATAACCTCAAGATAACCTCAAGATTAACCCAGACAATTAAGCCAAGGTCAGCAGTCACATCCCACCCAAACAGTTAAGCCAAGGTCAGCAGTCATATCCCACCCAGACAGTTAAGCCAAGGTCAGCAGTCACATCCCACCCAGACAGTTAAGCCCAGGTCAGCACACACGCACATCCTACACAACTGCTAAGGTCAGCAGTCACATCCCACCCAGACAGTTAAGCCCAGGTCACCACACACGCACATCCTACAAGGACTGCTAAGGTCAGCAGTCACATCCCACCCAGACAGTTAAGCCCAGGTCAGCAGTCACATCCCACCCAGAGAGTTAAGCCAAGGTCAGCAGTCACATCCCACCCAGACAGTTAAGCCAAGGTCAGCAGTCACATCCCACCCAGACAGTTAAGCCAAGGTCAGCAGTCACATCCCACCCAGACAGTTAGGCCCAGGTCAGCAGTCACATCCCATCGAGACAGTTAAGCCCAGGTCAGCACACACGCACATCCTACAAGGACTGCTAAGGTCAGCAGTCACATTCCTCCCAGACAGTTAAGCCCAGGTCAGCAGTCACATCCCACCCAGACAGTTAAGCCAAGGTCAGCTCACACGCACATCCTACACGGACTGCTAAGGTCAGCAGTCACATCCCACCCAGACAGTTATGCCCAGGTCAGCACACACGCACATCCTACAAGGACTGCTAAGGTCAGCAGTCACATCCCTCCCAGACAGTTAAGCCCAGGTCAGCAGTCACATCCCACCCAGACAGTTAAGCCAAGGTCAGCAGTCACATCCCACCCAGACAGTTAAGCCAAGGTCAGCAGTCACATCCCACCCAGACAATTAAAACAAGGTCAGCAGTCACATCCCTCCCAGACAGTTAAGCCAAGGTCAGCAGTCACATCCCACCCAGACAATTAAGCCAAGGTCAGCAGTCACATCCCACCCAGACAGTTAAGCCAAGGTCAACACACACGCACATCCTACCCAGACAGTTAAGCCAAGGTCAGCAGTCACATCCCACCCAGACAATTAAGCCAAGGTCAGCAGTCACATCCCACCCAGGCAGTTAAGCCCAGGTCAGCAGTCACACCCCACCCAGACAGTTAAGCCCAGGTCAGCACACACGCACATCCTACAAGGACTGCTAATGTCAGCAGTCACATCCCACCCAGACAGTTAAGCCCAGGTCAGCAGTCACATCCCACCCAGACAGTTAAGCCAAGGTCAGCAGTCACATCCCACCCAGACAGTGAAGCCAAGGTCAGCAGTCACATCCCACCCAGACAGTTAAGCCAAGGTCAGCAGTCACATCCCACCCAGACAGTTAAGCCAAGGTCAGCACACACGCACATCCTACACAGACTGTTAAGGTCAGCAGTCAGCCCACCCTGACAGTTAAGCCAAGGTCAGCAGTCACATCCCACCCAGACAATTAAGCCAAGGTCAGCAGTCACATCCCACCCAGACAGTTAAGCCAAGGTCAGCACACACGCACATCCTACACAGACTGTTAAGGTCAGCAGTCACATCCCACCCAGACAGTTAAGCCAAGGTCAGCAGTCACATCCCACCCAGACAATTAAGCCAAGGTCAGCAGTCACATCCCACCCAGACAATTAAGCCAAGGTCAGCAGTCACATCCCACCCAGACAGTTAAGCCAAGGTCAACACACACGCACATCCTACCCAGACAGTTAAGCCAAGGTCAGCAGTCACATCCCACCCAGACAGTTAAGCCAAGGTCAACACACACGCACATCCTACCCAGACAGTTAAGCCAAGGTCAGCAGTCACATCCCACCCAGACAGTTAAGCCCAGGTCAGCAGTCACATCCCACCCAGACAGTTAAGCCAAGGTCAGCACACACGCACATCCTACACAGACTGTTAAGGTCAGCAGTCAGCCCACCCTGACAAGGACTGCTGGCAGGGCAGGGCTCGACCGGCCGCCTCAGAGCCAGACGGACAACTAAGCCAATCATGCCACCGAGGAACGACCAGTTATATTATTTTTGGAAGTTATATTTATATTCCACGTGTTAACTATATTGTTTATTAATTTTTCCGCGTTACTTTTGTTCTTAAAGTTGTTAAATCACATCCCATATGTTTATATTTCGTTGAAAACGAGAGAAAGGTTTAGATTTATGATTGAAGGGACGAATCTTTTCAATATTCTTCATGTTTTTCTTCACAGAAGCAGGAAGATTAAAAATAAACTCTCTAAAGTTCATTATTCCTTATTATTTGGGTCTAATACCTAGTGATGTATTTCATAAGGTCTCGCCTCAAATTCTTAAAGATAAATTCTTCTGTGTAGCACCTGATTATTTCCCCTAATGGTGAGGTGGTAGGTGACATGGATGAATGACATACATTGGGTATTAATGGGGTCCTGTATAATGGGGTCCTGTATAATGGGGTCCTGTATAATGGGTTCCTTTATAATGGGGTCCTGTATAATGGGGACCTGTATAATGGGGTCCTGTATAATGGGGTCCTGTACAATGGGATCCTGTATAATGGGGTCCTGTATAATGGGGTCCTGTATAATGGGGTCCTGTATAATGGGGTCCTGTATAACGGGATATTAATATGGTAACAAATTAAGACTGACATTTTGGCAGTTTATGTTCTTCTGGATGCTTCCGTTCCTGTTGTAGGGTAATTCTCTCCAGCTTCTGCATTGGTCCGGGGTCTTAAAAGTGGGTAGAGTGTAACTGTGTATTAGCCGGTTATTGATTGCTGGTCTAGATTTCTTGATATGAAGCACTTCACTGATGTCTAATCTTCTGTTGTCATTGTATCTATCAAATATTTCGGTGTTGCTCGTCACAATATCCCTGTGTACCTGTTGCCGACATTGGTGTTGATCTTTGGTCAAGACTGGTCATACATGATCCGTCAGTCATCATTGCTCATACATGATCCGTCAGTCATCACTGTTCATACATGATCCGTCAGTCATCATTGTTCATACATGATCCGTCAGTCATCACCGATCATACATGATCCGTCAGTCATCACTGATCATACATGATCCAGCAGTCATCACCGATCATACATGATCCGTCAGTCATCATTGCTCATACATGATCCGTCAGTCATCACCGATCATACATGATCCGTCAGTCATCATTGCTCATACATGAACCATCAGTCATCATTGTTCATATATGATCCGTCAGTCATCGCTGTTCATACATGATCCGTCAGTCAACACTGTTCATACATGAAACGTCAGTCAACACTGTTCATTCATCAATCGCCAGTCAACACTGTTCATACATGAACCGTCAGTCATCACTGTATATACATGACCTGTCAGTCAACACTGTTCATGCATGAACAGTCAGCCAACACTGTTCATACATGACCGTCAGTCAACACTGTTCATACATGACCGTCAGTCAACACAGTTCATACATGAACTGTTAGTACTCAAATTGTATGACGGTTGGAATGTAGCAAATCACAATCGAGTAAGCCTCTGACGTCATTCTCTACAGAGAGCTGGTACTCGCCGTTTTAGTGGCAAGTCAGTATTTTCACAGACCCACAGTAGGTAGGACCGCGGCAGGCCAGATTTACAACTTGTTACCTTACGCAATAAACTGCTGAAGTGATCAACTGTGTATTCTCTTCCAAACAACCTATCATGGAACCAGACATAGGAATATGTACAGGTGACATTGACAGTCTGCCAACGTTATTAGCTCAATTATTAACTTGTTTACGTAGCTGCTGACAGAGATTTTCACTTTCACACAATTTGGCTCTTAGGTCTTCAATCTCTGAGATATCCCTGCACAACTGTGGCCATGTCTGAGTCTTCACAGGTAATCCAGCCACTAGTAGCCTTCTCTGCCAATAGCAGTGTTTTAGCTGTTAGAATTTCAACAGTTTCTTGTAATGCTTTAATTCGGTTTCGCATATTGTTGATTTCTGAAGAAAGCATCTGGTTCTCGTGATACATAACATTGACAGCCTCGGAGCCATCTTCACCTACAACCCGTTTACCCTGTTTGTATTCCATCAATTCAATGCGAAGGTGCTGAATTTCCTGCCTCAATATAGCAATTGCCTTCCTAGCCTTATCTTGATTAACCATTACCCTGTTCTTAATGTTGCGAGCACGATTACCATATTTTAAAGAGTTGAGGGTCTTTAAAATATGTCTTGTGGGTCCACACGACCCACAACCGTCGTGTGGACCCACAACCGTCGTGGGGACCCACAACCGTCGTGTGGACCCACAACCGTCGTGGGGACCCACAACCGTCGTGTGGACCCACAACCGTCGTGGGGACCCACAACCGTCGTGTGGACCCACAACCGTCGTGGGGACCCACAACCGTCGTGTGGACCCACAACCGTCGTGGGGACCCACAACCGTCGTGTGGACCCACAACCGTCGTGGGGACCCACAACCGTCGTGTGGACCCACAACCGTCGTGTGGACCCACAACCGTCGTGGGGACCCACAACCGTCGTGTGGACTCACAACCGTCGTGGGGAGCCACAACCGTCGTGTGGACCCACAACCGTCGTGTGGACCCACAACCGTCGTGGGGACCCACAACCGTCGTGTGGACCCACAACCGTCGTGAGGAGCCACAACCGTCGTGTGGACCCACAACCGTCGTGGGGACCCACAACCGTCGTGTGGACCCACAACCGTCGTGTGGACCCACAACCGTCGTGTGGACCCACAACCGTCGTGGGGAGCTTACAACCGTCGTGGAGGGCCAACAACCGTCATGGGGCCCCACAACCGTCGTCTGGACCTACAGCAAACGTGGGGACCCACAACTGTCGTGGGGTCTCACAATCCTCGTAAGGGCCCCACAACCGTCGTAGAGACCCTCAATCGTCATGGGGGCCTTACAATCGTCGAGGGGACGCACAACCATCGTGGGGACCCACAACCGCCGTGAGGGCCCACAGCCGTCATGGGACCCACAACCGTTGTGGGGACCCACAACCGTCGTGGGGGCCCACAATCCTCGTGGGGGCTCCACAACCGTCGTAGAGACTCACAATCGTTATGGGGGCTTTACAATCGTCGAGGTAACGCACAACCATCGTGGGGACCCACAACCGTCGTAGGGACCCACAATCGTTGTGGGGTATTCATGAAGACGGCCAAAAGGTTCGCGCTACCAATCCAAACTAGGGATGAAACCAGCAGGAGAATCACAGGACCGAAGATTACATAGTACCTTGGTAAAAATAGTAGACAAGTTTCACACCCAAACCCGCTACTGAAAGCCAAGCAGTTAATTGCAAAATGGGCTCAGGTTTCCAGCCTTGGAATGTTACCAGCTAGCACTAGGGAGAAATTGCAGGAGAGGTCCACAGACAGAAATGCTCTCATAAATTTCATGTTGAGCAAGCAACATGATGAATGTGATGTTCCATATACAGATTATGAATTGGATGCAGCCCTCTCCAGGGGAAGGAGCACTGCTCCTGGTGAGGACGGTATCACCTATGATATTCTAAGACTCCTACATCGTGTACCCGGTAACCCATTATTATTGTTGTTTAATGCCAGCTATGTCACTGGGCAGTTGCCTGTATCATGGACCACCAGTCTTACGGTACCTGTACCAAAGCCTGGCCAACCTGATGCTTTCCGCCCCATCTCACTGACCAGTTGCATGTGCAAACCTTTGAGAGAATGGTGCTTAATAGATTATTGAATAGAGTTAAAGAGCACATGTCACCTGATATCAATGGTTTCACACATGGTAAAAGTGTACACAACTGTATCACAACCTTTCTTACTGTTCATGGAGATAAAAGGTGTTGGATATTTCCAACATCGAATACAGCATTGTTGTATTCTCATTACTTATTACTAACCATATTAATATTGTATTAAGTAAAATTAACAACTCGTAGAATTCTCCTGTACTAATAATTCATCTGTGCATTAGGCTAGAATTCTCACGTCATCTGACACCAGTATTGCGTCAGATTTCTTTACAGTAAAACACATTATATACAATTTGTGTGAGAATTAAATACGATTCTCCATAATTAAAGCATTCTGTATGGCAACTGATTGCAGACGAATTGTTCTCTAACTAAAGGCCGAATAGAGCTTTAGAATCAAAACGTTTACCTCGCGATAGAGGTAGCGTCATCAATGAATGCTATGGGGAGACATTAATTCCTCTCCCTTGTATCTTTACTATTCTTAAATAGTTAAATAATAATATTCCGTTCCTCTAAATAATAAACCCGTCCAGTCTTTAGAGTTTCAAGCGCGAATGCGAGAAATATTAATGTTCATGCCAATAATTTGTGTAATGAACGTCGACTCGGCGTGGGGGGAGGGACGCGACGCCATCCTCAGTCGGTGAGGGAGTCGGTACACGTACACGTGGGGAACCGAAGAGAGGCACACCTGCGCTTACCGTACTCACAAAAGACGCCATTGTCCAGCAAATAGGACACGTGTGTCTATCCACAGATGAAAGCCGCCACTGTGAGGCGTGAACGACCTTGCAGATAATATCTTCAACTAGTGCTGGTGTTAAATAAGGGCCCTAGACTTGGTTCCTGACGACACGTGATCAGCCAACTTGAAACGTATTAATCCAGGATAAGCTCACCTGAATTTGGGATACGTAATTACGGCAATCTTAATACTTACACAGTGCCCACAGTTAAGTACTTTTATTTGATGCATCATTTATAAGTGTATTAATGGTAGGGTGATTGCACGTCACGCGGCAAGACAACACCTAATAACAGGTGATTAGAATTCCTTCTGTAGATATCAATAATCTTGAATATGTATTGAGTAGTTAAATCAATTGCTACTGGTAGTCATTTATCTTGCAGCTCGAGAGACGAATTCCTCATGCTGTCTTCTCCATGCTAACCGTGTCATTCGTCGGTGTACCAGACTTGGAGATTAAGAGGACTGCCAGGATTATCTAAAGGAATCTATTACCAGCTAAGGCTTATTTCTTTTACTCATAACATTGCAATTTGATACATTCAGAATGTACAACATAATGTGTGATTTACTGTAACTCATTATTATGCTCATATTCATGTTCTTCTTTGTATGAATAATATTATATTCAACATTAATTATAGGATTAGATTATTATTAATAGAATTAGTGAACGAACCACACTGATTCCTGGACGTACTGACCTCCAGTAATAACCCCCCAATGTAGGTGTTTGAGGTTTGGTTTTTAATAATACAGCCCATTAATTATTCTTATGATCATACTTTCTAGTCATATCCATAGTCACTGGTTTTCTCTAGAATTTTATCTAATGATCTGAAATTCTCAGTTTCCCTCTTTACTTTAAAAGCGGGTGGTCCTTCGTAATTTAATTTACTACTTGAATTATTAATTAATCAGAATCAAACCCAAATATCCCACAAAAGGCACAAGTATACAACATTTCTTGATTTAAAAAATGCCTTTGATATTGCTAATAGGGAAGTGATTATGTATGAATTAGCGAGAATGGATATCTTACCAACCGGAAGTCCTCTGCACTGTTCCAAGGCTACAAGAGTGAAACTAAAGTAATGCAACTAGGCACCCCACAAGGAGGAGTACTTAGTCCTACCTTGTTTAATGTTCTAATTAATGCTTTACTAAAATCAATCCCAACTAGACCGGCAAACATCACTATCAGCTATGCAGATGACATCCTTGTGCATACTAAAACCCACCGCGAAATGCAAACAGTCTTAAATTGTATACATACAGCTTGTGAGAGCCTTGGTCTTGTAATCAACGCTGCTAAAACTAAGGTATTTAACAGACAAATTGGCAACCGCAAAAGTGGACCACGAAAACTTAAGATAGACAACATACCAATAGACTATGTCTCTTCTTTCAAATACCTTGGAGTCTCTGTCCCTTGTACCTCAACTGCAGTCAATAAGTTACATCAACAATGTAGAGACAGACTCAAGGCTCTCAGAACTGTAGTGGGGTACAGCCCGAAATATGGTGTTAATATTAGAATAGCAAGAATGATGTATTTAGCGTATATAAGGTCTCTGATAGACTATCATGCACCAGCTTTGGTCCTGCAGAATGGCAAAAGTATTGATAGACTGGAAAAAATGCAAAATGAAGCACTCAGAATTATACTTGGCTGTCCTATAACTACCAAAGTTCTCAACATGCGGAAAGAATTAAATATACTTAGCATTCGAGATAGAATATTTGAAATTAATCTTATGATGGGACTAAAGCTGCTGCGTGATAACAAAAACAACATTGTGTCAGTTGCACTGTTAGAACACATACGAAATGGAACTAGCGAGTCTAAATGGATTCAAAGAACTGCCACTCATATTAAAATGATGGGACTGCACGATGTATATACAGATGAAAGAGTACAGCACTTCCTTCCACCCTGGCAGATAGTACCTTTTGACATCCTGACCCCTGCATACCCCACCAAGAAACTAATCACAAACAACCCTCATGCTCAGCTTGCTGCTAAATTAAGCACCATAGAACACATTCACAATATACAAGCTGAAAACAACATTGCACAGACCATATACACTGACGGATCACTCAATACATCTACAGGGAGGGCAGGAAGTGCTGTTATTGCTCATCAGCCCGATGGCAGCACAATTCAAAGAAATATCCGAATTAGTAACTGGGCGTCCACAATGCAAGCCGAGTTGGTAGCGATACTGGTAGCACTCGAAATTATTGACAACACTGAAGTAGACAGCTTAATTATTTCTGACTCCCTATCCTCACTACGAGCAATAAACAGTTTGCAATCAAGTAATAACGTGCTTGTCTTGGAAGCTAGACGTAGATATGTAAGAATACTTAGCAAGAGGGTAAATATAAAAATGTTGTGGATTCCTTCTCACATTGGCATGCAGGAACATGACAAAGTTGACGCCCTTGCTAAGGCTGCAGTAAATAAAGACAGTATTGAATGGAATCTTGAGTTATCAAATAGGTCCCTTAAAAGTGTCATTAGACGAGAACTCCTGGATGGATTTGAAGAAAGTAGAACAGTGCAAACTGGAAATAGTAGGTCCATTGTTCATCACAATGAAATGTGTGAAGTAAAACATGTGTATGGGGCAAGTAACAAAGACAGTAGACTAACAGATGTTGTCACAGCTCGTATAAGACTTGGCTACAAGTATCTCTGGCAGTTCGGCTTGTATAGGGATCTAGATGAAGTAAAGTGTAAAGTGTGTGGACATAGGCAGGAACACACACTCGAACACTATATCTTGGATTGTTGTAAAATTGAGCCTTTTAGAGATAAGTCTAAGCTCACTCTGTATGATATGGCAACCTATCTTATTACCATGGATAAATTACCTGAAATCCTTGCACTGTTCCCACATTTTGCTTCCAGTAGATGAACGACATATGAGATTCAGAAACAAGTAGTGTATTGTGAAGACTAATAATAAACAGAAGCTCCCCTATGACTCTGTAATATCCCCATTGGCCAAACTATTATGTATTAACGATAAAACCTACCATTAATGTATGATGACTTACTGTAAATATGTAGCTCTTATAATAGCACTTTCTCTGTAACTAGTTGACATTGTATCTATAAGGTGTGAAGGATTGAGTAAATTGTTTATGTAATAATCTAAGATGAGGTCTGATAAAGACCTTTTGTGCCCTCTGTAATGCTTTTGCGCTACCGCTCACAGGATGAGTATGGGGTGCACAATAAACTAGCCGCCTTCGGCGGCAACAATCAAAAACCCCACGGCCTCTACAGCAGTGGGAGGCCCCCAGGTGGGGACCCCTTCTTTGGTCCACAGACGACGGGTGGCCCCCAGGCGGAGTGGGACCAATCTTGGGTTTACTGAAGAGGACGTCTCCAGTTGGTAAACCTATCCTTTCCATTAACAGTGGAAGAGAAATGGTCGCCTTGTGGTTTCCATTCCTCCCCCCACCCCGGCCCATCCCAAATCCTTATCTTGACCCCTTCCCAGTGCTACGTTGTCGTAATGGTGTGGGTGTCCTGGTGCTCTGTTATTGTTCATGTGGGTGTTCTGGTGCTCTGTTATTGTTCATGTGGGTGTCCTGGTGCTCTGTTATTGTTCATGTGGGTGTCCTGGTGCTCTGTTATTGTTCATGTGGGTGTCCTGGTGCTGTTATTGTTCATGTGGGTGTTCTGGTGCTCTGTTATTGTTCATGTGGGTGTTCTGGTGCTCTGTTATTGTTCATGTGGGTGTCCTGGTGCTCTGTTATTGTTCATGTGGGTGTCCTGGTGCTCTGTTATTGTTCATGTGGGTGTCCTGGTGCTCTGTTATTGTTCATGTGGGTGTCCTGGTGCTCTGTTATTGTTCATGTGGGTGTCCTGGTGCTCTGTTATTGTTCATGTGGGTGTCCTGGTGCTCTGTTATTGTTCATGTGGGTGTCCTGGTGCTCTGTTATTGTTCCAGGCGATTTGGCCTGGGTTCGTATCCTGGCCGGGGAGGATTAACTGGGTGCCAAGCTTTACCTGTACGCCTCTGTTCACCCAGCAGTGAATGGGTACCTGGTTGTTGAACGATTTGGCGGGTCGTATTACGGGGGAAATTAAGATTATGGACCCGCCCGAAACACTATGCGTGCTAGTGGCTTTACAAGAACGTAAGAACTTACTTTTTTACGTTCTTACGAACTTACGAAAATCCGAAGAAGCCCTGATGAAGGTTCGAACCTATGCGGTGCGTGTTCCAACGCACACGGTCGTGACTTCAGTGAAAGCCTCAGGAAACCCTCGTGGGTTCAGTAGAATTCCAGGTTGTAATCCCTTTACCATGTCGTGGTGTAGTCGTTCAGAGCGTGTGACTGGGTATATCTTGAGATGACGTTATCTTGAGATGATTTCAAGGCTTTTAGTGTCCCCGCGGCCCGGTCCTCGACCAGGCCTCCACCCCCAGGAAGCAGCCCGTGACAGCTAATTCCCAGGTACCTATTTTATTGCTAGGTAACAGGGGCATAAGGTGAAAGAAACTCTGCCCATTGTTTCTCGCCGGCGCCCGGGATCGAACCCGGGACCACAGGATCACAAGTTCAGTGTGCTGTCCGCTCGGCCGACCGGCTCACACCCAGCACATAGTTTCAGGGGGGAAACAGCCCCTGTACCCAACTGTACCCCGTGGACAGGGGTACAGCCCCTGCCATTCGAGGTTCACCACTGCTCCTATGGGATTTTCTCAGTGATGCTGTCACGTTAGTGTGTTACTCTCTGTGTAAGAATATTATTAATTATAATATTTATATTAAAATGTAATCCATTTATATTTTTATTGACAAGAAAATAGGTTTTAGTTTGTTGTGTTTCGTTGTTTATAGTTTATAGTGTGTTTATGCTTGCTTTTGTTCTTGTTTATGTTTATTGTTTGTAATGGTGTTTTGTATGTGTTAATGGGGCTTAATTTTTGTTTATGAGGATTATTTGGTGTTTTGAATCCTTGCTCGTTGTGTTGGACTGTTTATTTGTCTTCCTTGTGTTCTTGTTGGCTATTGTTTTACTTGTTGTTGTTGTTGTTGTAGGATCATGTCCATGCTGGCTAAGTGGGGGTCTCAACCCCCCCCCCCCCCACACACACCCTGAGATCCAATCTAAAGTTGTAAGCTGTGTGCTGACGCCTGAACCTGCCCCCCCCCCCACCCCAGTCATCAGCACCCCCCTTCCCTTACCATCTTCCCTCCCCCTCACATGCACGGTGCTCCCCCCCCCCCCCTCTCCCCCATGTCTTCCCCCATCACCCCCTTCCATCATCTCTCAATCCATCATTTATCCATCATCTTCCGGTTACGTCAACCGGGGCTGGGAGTGGGGAGCTTGGCCTTACTGGTAGGTAAGCAGTAATAGGTAAGTCCCCCATGCAGGGGAGGGAGTATTTCTTAGAAGTGTTTTGTTTCGAATGTTCTGGAAGTTATCAAGCTAATGAAGATATGTCTTGAAGAATGTTTCGGTGTAAATGTTTGGAATGGACGAGTGTGTTGTGGTGGAGGTGCACGTGTTTGGTTGGGCGCCATCTCTTGGACCCCGGCTGGTCTGTGGTTGGTCGACTAGGCGTGTGTACTCACCTAGTTGTACTCACCTATTTGTGTCTGCAGGATCTAGCATTGACTCTTCGATCCCGCCTCTCGAGCATCGGTTGTTTACAGCAATGACTCCTGTCCCATTTCCCTATCATACCTGGTTTTAAAATTATGAATAGTATTTGCTTCCACAACCTGTTCCTGAAGTGCATTCCATTTCCCCACTACTCTCACGCTAAAAGAAAACTTCCTAACATCTCTGTGACTCATCTGAGTTTCAAGCTTCCATCCATGTCCCCTCGTTCTGTTACTATTCCGTGTGTGTGTGTGTGTGTGTGTGTGTGTGTGTGTGTGTGTGTGTGTGTGTGTGTGTGTGTGTGTGTTTACCTAATTGTGCGTATGTGTGTGTGCATATATTCGTGTTTGTGAATGTTTATTAACTTTTTTGTTCATAATTTCTGCTTAGTTGATCCAGCTTTTAGGTCTTGGGCCCCGCCTTTCAAATGTCGTTCAATGTACAGTATACGCACATGAAGCTCAATGTGTCTGTGTGTATTTTGTCACTAACATGAACAAACTACACAAAGAAAGCCAAACAAAGAATAAAAATCGACGTTTTTGTCGTCTTCCCACACAGACAATGACACAAAACAAGGACAATGACACAAAACAAGGACAATGACACAAAACAAGGACAATGACACAAAACAAGGACAATGACACAAAACAAGGACAATGACACAAAACAAGGACAATGACACAAAACAAGGACAATGACACAAAAACAAGGACAATGACACAAAACAAGGAAAATGACACTAAACAAGGACAATGACACAAAACAAGGACAACGACACAAAACAAGGACAATGACACAAAAACAATCCCCAGCCGTGTATGCCACTTTAACAATTCTATACAATTAGTCTCCAGCTTCAAAGCGAAATATTTTAAAATATAATTTTTCATGACCACAAAAATAATGTAAAATGATAAATAATAAAAGGGTGGTTTTAATGGCAGGAATGTCAAGGTTTATGGCCAGATGTTTCTCAGAGGTGAGGAAGGTCATAATGGCAGGAATGTCAAGGTTTATGGCCAGATGTTTCTCAGAGGTGAGGAAGGTCTTAATGGCAGGAATGTCAAGGTTTATGGCCAGATGTTTCTCAGAGGTGAGGAAGGACATAATGGCAGGAATGTCAAGGTTTATGGCCAGATGTTTCTCAGAGGTGAGGAAGGTCTTAATGGCAGGAATGTCAAGGTTTATGGCCAGATGTTTCTCAGAGGTGAGGAAGGACATAATGGCAGGAATGTCAAGGTTTATGGCCAGATGTTTCTCAGAGGTGAGGAAGGTCTTAATGGCAGGAATGTCAAGGTTTATGGCCAGATGTTTCTCAGAGGTGAGGAAGGTCATAATGGCAGGAATGTCAAGGTTTATGGCCAGATGTTTCTCAGAGGTGAGGAAGGACATAATGCCAGGAATGTCAAGGTTTATGGCCAGATGTTTCTCAGAGGTGAGGAAGGACATAATGCCAGGAATGTCAAGGTTTATGGCCAGATGTTTCTCAGAGGTGAGGAAGGACATAATGCCAGGAATGTCAAGGTTTATGGCCAGATGTTTCTCAGAGGTGAGGAAGGACATAATGCCAGGAATGTCAAGGTTTATGGCCAGATGTTTCTCAGAGGTGAGGAAGGACATAATGCCAGGAATGTCAAGGTTTATGGCCAGATGTTTCTCAGAGGAGAGGAAGGACATAATGCCAGGAATGTCAAGGTTTATGGCCAGATGTTTCTCAGAGGTGAGGAAGGACATAATGCCAGGAATGTCAAGGTTTATGGCCAGATGTTTCTCAGAGGTGAGGAAGGACATAATGCCAGGAATGTCAAGGTTTATGGCCAGATGTTTCTCAGAGGTGAGGAAGGACATAATGCCAGGAATGTCAAGGTTTATGGCCAGATGTTTCTCAGAGGAGAGGAAGGACATAATGCCAGGAATGTCAAGGTTTATGGCCAGATGTTTCTCAGAGGAGAGGAAGGACATAATGCCAGGAATGTCAAGGTTTATGGCCAGATGTTTCTCAGAGGTGAGGAAGGACATAATGCCAGGAATGTCAAGGTTTATGGCCAGATGTTTCTCAGAGGAGAGGAAGGACATAATGCCAGGAATGTCAAGGTTTATGGCCAGATGTTTCTCAGAGGTGAGGAAGGACATAATGCCAGGAATGTCAAGGTTTATGGCCAGATGTTTCTCAGAGGTGAGGAAGGACATAATGCCAGGAATGTCAAGGTTTATGGCCAGATGTTTCTCAGAGGAGAGGAAGGACATAATGCCAGGAATGTCAAGGTTTATGGCCAGATGTTTCTCAGAGGTGAGGAAGGACATAATTAGGGTAAAGCGACAAGTGTATGTCATTGTAAGTATTTATCCAGCGTGTTGTTGTTGTTCTTGTGTGTGTTTGTGTTTGATGAATGTATTTGTTGAATAGTTTGTATGTCGCGTTTATCATATGTAACTGTCGCCAGTTGCGGATGGTTGTATGTGTTTGTGATGCGTGTGTTTGTAGTGTGATTGTTGTTTGTGATTGTGTTATATGGTTGAGTTTTGGCTCTTTGGTCCCGCCTCTCAACTGTCAGTCTAATGGTGTGTAGGTTCATAAACCTATTGGGCTCTATCATATCTATATTTGAAACAGTGTATGGAGTCTGCCTCCACCACATCACTGCCTAATGTATTCCATTTACTACAAACAGCATTGAAAAAGTTATTTCTAATGTCTCCGTGGCTCATTTCAGTCTTAGCTTCCACCTTTGTTCCCTTGTGCAAGTACCCTCAATTCAATTCCCCTGAGAATTATGTATCTGGTGATCATGTCTCCCCAAGTTCTTCTGTCTTCCAGCGACGTGAGTGTAACACGGGTTTGGGTTCCTCTCTCTACTTCCTTCTTTCTTTGCCCTCTACCCGTATTCTTATTTATTATTCTCTACCAAGGAACTCCAAAACTATTACCAAAGCCAACTCCACGCCACGTGGTCCTAAGACGATAGACCGACTTAGGATTCTACACCCAGTATGACGTGACCTAGGCCTTGAGCAAAACCCTAGAGTCGCCTCTACGCTGCCACCACCAGACCAGTAAAAAGAAGAGCAATGATCGAGGTCTGGATCGATCACGCTAATTAATCAACCTAGGGGCTTGATCCCCACTATATACGATGACCTTGAGTGTGGAATAAATTACACGGTAATGATAATTCCGATTCGATGTTAGAATCGGCGCCCAATACAACTCTGCCTCGTGTGGACCACGTGACCAGGACAAGTATACACATAACCAAATGGAGACAATAAAAATGCAAATTAATAACAAATTTAATTTATTAAAAGAAAACTAAAACAAAATCTAAATATGTTCACTCCCTATCACTTTAACACTCCCTACTTGACCTGAATGGCAAATGAGACTATTTCTATACATAACCATAGCAACTATACCTCTATATTTTCCAGCTAAGATGTTGGGCTGGTCTCGGGGAGTGGTAAGATGTTTGACCTCTCCCAGCTGCTTCCGTGACCACACTGATCTCTTCCTTGTCTGGTCTCCCCCAGACAGAACATTGTATCCTTCCGCCTAGTCAAAGTTCTACCAAGTTACTAGCAAGGTTTAAGTTATAACAATTAACCTCTGTTTGTACTGAATTGATCCAGACTGGTTGAATTATTTTACTGAAATAAATTACACAAGCCTCTAACGGCAGAGCTGTTCCCGATCACAAAAATAGTTATTAAAACTTTGAGAAAGAGTAGACCTGTCAACCCTACTGACCTATGACCGCCGGTCACTCCGCCTTAAAAGTTAGATCTGATTCGTGACGTCACTGATGGTGACTTAAACTCAATAATTAGAATACTCTTGATATTGTATCCAGTACTATTATACAATACAATTTTAATGCAAAATGAATAAAGGCTAATTTTCTCTAAATTACTGAATACTATAGGATGGTTCATTATACGCAGCTATGAACAAAGATGCCCGCCATTTGTGACTCAGACCTGCTAATTCCCAGGGGACTGGGCGTTGTTGAGAGGTCAGGTCCCTACTCGAACTTCTGGAACCTTCTGGAATAATTCTTACAACAGCCTAGTTTGTTACAACCCCCCCGCACAAGCACTTAGTAAACCTTGTTAATTTGTTAAAATTCACGAGGTTTAGTATCCAAACCCACAATTCAACTCATGCCACAAACAAAAGCTAACCTAATAAAATTTGACAAATAATAGTCCAACATCATAATGAACATGTTCATATTTCATAAATTTCTCAGCTGTCAACTGACAGCAATCCTCTAATATCAGGAAACATACATCCTATCCTTACTGACATAGCTAAATAACATGTCCCTACTCTACCATCAAAAACTAGCTATTAAACTCTCTTGGCTCTTCACTAGCCAAGTCCATGTGTCCTCTAGAGCCGGCCACACCGTGCTCAAACAAACATTAAAGTTATATCATCAGACTGAACTTTCAGTCATCCGGGAGCGTACTACGGAACTATCAAGTTCACATCCGTGTACTAACCACTCCCCATCAATGTCAACCTTGACATGTTAAGGAACACACCTAACGTTTATTACATGTATCTAAAAATATAAAAAAATTCCTATACTATATCACAGGTTTCAGCTGACTGTACAGCCAAGTGTTCTCACTCACTAGAAGTGTCAATGTTTATATTGGTCCGCCTCTCCTGTGTTCAAACATTCTGAAAAAAATAGCACAACATAATTTTCCATAACCGTTTGTTCTGGGCTGAGACAATTACACAGGGGCTTCGATTTTGATTACTGACCAATTTATAGAGTAAAATTCATATATTATACCAGAATTATTTTAAATCTGTTTTTCAACATTTACAAAGTGTTGATTCTAAATCTGTTTTTCAACATTTAAACAAGTGTCCAGATGTTCTTTACACAGATGTTCAGAGCCAACTTTGTTGTTTGTATCAATTGTTCATATTGAGTAATCGAGAAAAAAAAATCGATGCTGCTGGATGCTGAATGTAGTCGCTGACGATGACGGTGTCGATCTTGCTTCTTCCCATGTGTAGACATCAATACCTGGTCCTCTTGTACTCCCATCCGGTACTACTGAATGACGACAGAGTGTAGTAGAGCGGAGTGCCAAGTGACAGCTGTAGAATACTGTTACTTCGGCCATTAATCTTGCTCTCGACAGTCCACACGCCTTCGTATCAATCACAGTTCACACGGCAGTCTTGATGTTAAACTTGACGTCGCAGATGACCACAGCAGAGCAGGACTGGATGTACCAACGGTGTCTCTTAGCAGGAGTGGTGTCAGAAGGTCGTAGAGGCGGGTTGCTTGTTTGCAGAACAGGTGAATCTCGTCTTCCATCATTGCTCACGTCATCTCAGGCGTTTCTTGATGTCACCAGGTTACTAGGCCGTAAACACCAACTGTGTATACCCTCGTACCGCCGACTTTAGGCCAAAGGAGACAATTTTGCGACCTTCTATTGGCGAGTCCCGGTACTCTGTAGGGAAACCGTGCCTTCCACCTGTGACCGCCTTACTTCCGCTTTCTTGTTACTTCAGATGACGTAATCATTAATCTTCCGGCGAAATTCTTGAGTACTGCTACGTGCTTTCCATTTCTTGACCTCTCCTCCAACACTGCTGGAATGGCTGCAGTCTTGATGACGCAGCAGGTGGGTAGTGGTGATCTCGAGACAGCTACCCCGGCGTTGTATGGCACCTCCGGTGACTGCTATAATGTGGACAGCTCGCTGGCCCTGACAACCTCGTTAGTGACGTGAGGCGTCGGCCGGGTGACTCTTGGACAGTCACTCATCCCCAAAGTAACTGATGTATGGGTTACTGGGTCTAGTGGGGGGAGGGCTTTGTGTAACGTGCCTCCCCCCTCGGTCTTTACAGACAAGGGTTCACGTGTGGCTGGAACAACTGGGTCGGTGTACCAATCAGACCTGGGAACAGACAGACACAACACAGCGGAAGCATAGATATACTCTGGGTTTGGTGGGGGTGGAACCCCAGAGCACGGTAAAAGTTGCTACCTGAGTCAAGTATAGACATAGTACACCTCATTGCCTTTACAGGAAAATCTAATGAATACTAAATTATACTAACCAAGGAAGTTACTTTACTGTATAGCGCGAGATCTCGTCACCATAGGGTGGCGAGACTGCACCTGACTACTGATGAGCGATGACAGAGGGTCATCCTCATCTTCTGACTCGTCGGTGAAGCCATGAGTCAGCACTGCTGAGTCAGGAACTAGACCCGCTGAAGGCAGTTCTAATTCCTCTCTAGCATGATACTGTTTCAATTTATTTACATGAATTGTCCTTTCCACCTGGTCCTCGAACACTCCCTTTATAACAAGATTAACCGGCCCCGCCCTTTTAATTACTCTATATGGTCCTCGCCACCTCGGAGCTAGTTTCCTGCTCTGATTGGCGGGCTCAGCCTCACTCACTCTCAATACGAGGCTTCCTTCCGTCAACTCAAGAGGGCGCACTTTCTTGTCATAAAAATGAGCATACCGAGTCCGTGCCTTCTTGGACGCTTCAGCTGCAATATTCCATGCATTTCTCATTTTTCCAAGGACCTCTGAAGGATAGTCCTCCCCGTATGCAACATTATGTCTGTTAAGCAGACCTGACGGGAAATTGCATGAATTACCAGTAAACAAATGAAGTGGTTGGGTGTTAATTGATTGGTGGATGGCAGTATTCAAGGCGAACTGAACATAGGGTAGGTGTTCATCCCAGGTGTTTGCATCATGTTCAGCAAGGATTGCAAGCATATCCTTGACTGAACGATTAGTCCGTTCCGTCATTCCGTTTGCTTGTGGGTGGTAGGCCGTTGTAAAAGCCGAAGTTGTCTCTAAAATCTTACTAACTTCTCTAAATATATTCCCATTGAATTCTTGACCCCGGTCAGAGACTAAAACTTTAGGAGGTCCGAATACAGTAACGAACCTACGCAAGAACGCATCTGCAACCGTACGAGAATCCTTCTGAGGTAATGCAACTAGTGTAGTGTATCTAGACAGATGGTCAACTAGCACCAACACATATCTGTTACCTGAATGACTGTGGTGTAAATCAATCAGATCGGCCCCCACACGATCTAACGGTTCACGAATTTCAGGAAATTCCTGAAGTGGGGCTTGTACCTTAAGGGTGCCTTTCCTCCTCTGGCAACGAGGGCACGACTTCACGAAATTGATTACCTCAGAAAGTAATCCTGGAAAATAAAATAGAGACTTTGCTTTTAAGTGCGTTTTAAAGATCCCGGATGCCCTGCAATTTTTGAAGCATGCGCAAGCTTTAACGCTGATGACCGCAACGCGTCCGGAATAACTAGCTGAAATACTGCCCTATCATTCTGGCTATTAACATAATACAGGACGCCCTGTTTCATCTCAAAATCATGAATAGGTAAATTCTTTTTCTTTTTCGGGTATTTTCCTCCCTCTAAATACTCAATAATCTCTTTCCATCTAGGCTCGTTCATCTGGTATTCTCTCATTTTATCCGATGGAATGGTTTCAATATTTTCATTAATCTGCATTGCCGCTATATTTCTACTTAGCGTGTCTGGCACAACATGTGCTGGACCAGGCTTGTACAAGATCTGGAATGAGTGGGCCGAAAGTTCGTGAGACCAGCGTGACATTCGTGGGCATTTCGTTCGCTTTTTAAATATGTGTGTTAATGCTCGATGGTCTGTGTAGATTACAAAATGCCGCTGAAATAGGTAAGGCTCGAAATACCTAACTGATTCTACTACTGCCAGTGCCTCCCGATCCGTAGCTGAATAACGAACTTCAGGTCCTTTGACCTTCCTACTGAAATAGGCTACTGGATGGGGTAAATTATCTGCGTCTCGCTGAATTAAGCACCCGCCAATAGCAATCCCGCTGGCGTCAGTGTGCACTTCCCACTCTTTCTCAAAATCAGGAATAGCCAATACCGGTGTCGTGATTAGTTGGTCTTTCAGTTTGCGATAGGCCTCGTCATGTTCTGATTTCCACACAAACTTCGCATTTTTCTTTGTCAGATCAGTCAGGGGTGCTGAAATGCCAGCGAAACCTTCAATATGACGACGAAAATATCCGGCCGCCCCCAGAAACCTACGCACGTCCTTTGCTGTCCTTGGAGTAGGCATGTCAGCAATGGCGCGGCAAGAATCTGGGTCAGGTCGGATACCGTCTGGGCACACCTGGAACCCCAGAAATTTGAATTTCTGAGCCGCCAAGGTGCACTTCTGAACATTCAGCCTGAAACCTGCCTGATCTAACAACTTCAAAGTCTCAGTCAAGTCCTGTAGGTGTTCCTCAAACGTCCTGGAATATATCACAACATCATCCAGGTACGCTAAAGAATGCCTACCCAGTACCGGACTAAGGATAAAGTTGATGGCCCTCTGAAACGACGAAGGCGCTGTCTTCAAACCAAACGGCATCCTACGGAATTGATAAGTGTGCCTACCATCCGAGAATGCTGTTTTTTCCCTATCTTGTTCTGCCACCGGAATCGCCCAATACGCCGATTTTGCGTCAAGAGTTGAGAAATACTTAGCAGCACCAAATTGATCTATTATCTCCTGTATTCGGGGCAACGGATACACATCACCCTTAGTTAGTTCGTTCACCTTCCGGTAGTCAACACAGAAACGATAACTACCGTCCGGTTTCCGAACTAGCACAACAGGAGAGAGCCACGGTGACGTACTAGGCTCTATCACGCCCTGTCTCAACATTTTCTGGCACTCCTCCCTGATAATGTTCTTTGCCTGTTCCGGCAACCTCCACTGTCTTGTGTATACAGGCAAATGGTCACCAGTTGGAATGGTGTGCTCGATCTTATCAAGGAGACCAATCTGGTCATCCTCTGTCGCAAACAATTTCGGGAATTTTCGTAAAACTCCTCTCAGTGCCTTCCTATCCGCCTGTGCAACATGTTGCAAATCAAGTGCTGAAATTAATTTTTCCACTTCCTCTACATTCTGTGCAACATTTCTCGTTTCGTATTGTACTTTGGATGGTGTTTTAGTGTTCAACATGTTCAGTGCACTACATTATGCAGTGACGGCTGGCGTCTCAGCTGACTCATGGTGAAAGATTTCTGTGTCCTCCACCATGGTTCCCTGAGATACCCTATCACCTGCCCTGAAGCGAAAAGTCTTATGTGAAAGATTGACAACTGGAATGAGTGCACCTTTATCGAGCACTACAACTAAGTGATGAGGAATTAATAAACTATCACATCTCCCAGCCACCTGAAGGGTGGTACCTGGTTGTATGTGACGTCCCACGGCTACTTTAATAAATTTAACAGAATGTGGTGGGCAACTCTGTTTGGTCAATGCATGCAATGCGCATGACCTCTTAACTGTGTCTGGAAGAGACTTAAAAATCAATTTTGGAAAGTGCGCATTATATTTCAGCTTCCGTTTAATTGAAGCTACAACTGGGGGATGGTCGATCATCTCCACTGGGTAGGAAGTCTGTCCCAACTGCAACCTGCAGTTCCTAGCCCCTTTTTGAGCAGACAAGGAATAATTAAATCGCGACAGAAAATCAGTTCCCATTAAGATGTGACCAGGAAAATCAAGGTTCTCTACGATCGTACATGTGTGAGGCTGCAATTCCCCATCAATCTCAAACTTAACAGTACCTTGACCTACGATCTCAATCTTTTCCCCATTGACTGCTGTTAATGTCTTTGCGCAACGTTGAAGACGTGCATACTTAAAATTGCTGAAGGCTGACTTTTTAATTACCGTTGCCTGGCTTCCTGTATCAACAAAAGCTGTCAATCTCACACCTTCCACTTTCATCTCAAAAGTAGGCCTACCATCACTAGGAGCCTGCTTTCATGCTTTCGTAGGAGTGACTTCGCAATCCCTCTGTATATGCCCGCGCTTCCAGCAGGAGTAACACCTCCGCGGATCTCTGTTGGTACCCCGCGCAGGGTGGCTGGAACTTGCAGCTGTGGGCTGCTTCTCGCCTGATGAACCCGCGCCACAGTTCCTCGGCTTGGCTCCCTCGCCTTTACTTAACGCCTCTACGTATGGGGACAACTGAGTGCCCGGCGTCTCCGTGCTCATCTGCCTGTCTAAGGCTGTGGCGGCCTGGGGTTGGGGTTGAGGTATGGTGTGGGTGGCCTCGGGTTGGGGTGTGGATTGAGGTTGGGGTTGAGGTATGGTGTGGGTGACCTCAGGCTGGGGTGTGGATTGAGGTTGGGGTGGGTATGGGGTGGCCTGGGGCTGGAATGGGTATGGGTATGGGGTGGCCTGGGGTTGGAATGGGTATGGGTATGGGGTGGCCTGGGGTTGGAATGGGTATGGGTATGGGGTGGCCTGGGGTTGGAATGGGTATGGGGTGGCCTGGGGTTGGAATGGGTATGGAGTGGCCTGGGGTTGGGGGAAGGGTTGGTATGGGAACTGAGGATGGGGTTGGTATGGGAATTGAGGATGGGGTTGGTATGGGAATTGAGGATGGGGTTGGGGTTGTTGTAGTGACGGGTGAGGTGTACCTAGGTGGTCCCCAGTGGTGTCGGAAGAGGTGCTGTCCTCTACACTTCCACTCCCACTCCCACTGGTCCCCACTGACTGGTCATTACCTGGGTTAAACATTTTCTGTGATTCCTGGTGTGCCACGTCTCTTCTAAACTACCCTTTAGTACACCCTCGACCCGGACTCACTACAACCGTGAACTTACACAAAAAAAAAAATCACAACTCTATTCTAAGAGAAAACTACTAGATTCCCAAAATAGGAAATACAACGATTTATCGAGAGAATCGCTGAAGTGAATCCAATGAATGAGTGTCTGCCCCGCACTCGTGTCTGACCGTGAAATATCCCGCAGTTCTATTGCTGAAACCTAAGTCCTTTACGTTAAAAAAAATTAAAGAATCTAATTTATATAAAACAATTTAAATGATACCGCAACTAACGCGCAGCACTCGTGATGGATTAATAAAGAATATTTACTGTACTTGAATACTAAGCGCGCTTGAAGTGAGCAGCGTGGCCCCTGATGACTGATGGAGCGGGACCAGCTGCGCTGAAAAAAACTAAGTCCCGCGCTTTTTCGCTTAAACGCTGAAAAATCAAAATTGTTGTTCTGAAGGAAAATAACTAGTTTTACGTTAATAAACCGCTTTAGCGATTAATATAGACACCCAGGACCTATAAATGCTTACTAAAAATTGAATTTTTATCAAAAAACTGCGCTTTTACTCAATTGCTGGACTCTGCCAATTTTCCTGACTCCGAGGGAAAAATATTCTATCACCCCAAATATCACAAAACTCCTTTAATTCACAAAAATTTGGGTTTCTAGTTCCCAGATATAAATACGATATTATTTACTACTGACGTTGTATGCAGAACAATACTGGCACTTCGGGCGGTCTCAACACTCACTAATTCGAATTTTCGTCAAAATCCGAGATTCTCACCTCAAATGGACTCTGACAAAATTACAACACGATTTTCTCGAAAAATAACCAAATTCGGCAAAAATGTAATTATCACTGTTTAATGCTTTACGAACAGAATTACGTCCCTTGCGCGCACTAGAGAGTAATACTGACCCCAGAATATACACAAAACATGAAAATTAGAATTTCCGCCAAAAAGTCAGATTCTAGCCCAAGCTGGACTTGGAAAATTTTCCACCTACGTTTCTACTGAAAACAGAATTCTAAGTCTACAAACACAATTCTACCGTCTTACTGGTAACAACTAGAAAATATCATCCGCATCGACTGGGGAATCCTAATGACGCCCAGATCATACACGTGACCCACGAATACAAATTAATTACAGTTAACGACTTTCCGACATCGACTTAGCCGAAAACTTATCCCAAAATACTTAGAAATATTCCACGGACTCTATTAAGCATTTACACGCAACTTAATATCCCTTAAACTCCTTCACTTATCTATCGTGACCAACATATAGCCCTAAGTCCAGAGGATTAACAACGCCTCTGACTTAGACTAATACAACAGGGAATAGCAAAACTTAACGTACGCACTTAGCCTAATATGCAAGAAAACGCCAAACACTTGGGAAAAATTTTAACCGGGGATTGAATTTAGGGGAAAAAATTAATCTAGAACAACGCAAATAAACTGAAATTACTTTATAAATTTAAGTATACTTAATTCAAAAAAACACTCGACTTAATCTTATAATTGCTCCTACCGGCTCGCCGTACCACACCTAGCCTAGGGGCCACACCCTCTAGGTTCCAACAGAGCGACACGCAGCTTTCAGCAACAATTATGACTAGGGACGACTCAACCTCCACTAAGTGTGCGATCACTTAGTTGTTGAATCGCTGCTAGGTAGTTTACTAGTCCGTCCCTCGGAGGCCGCAACGCCCTTCACGGAGTTCCGTTTTTCCTAGCGTTTTGGGTCGTCTAATAACGCCCTCGGACTATCTACTGGCGTCCCACAGATATATCCGCCCCCGACAGCCCTCAAGGAACTGCTGTTTAGAGTATGGCGGCTCCCAACACCTCTGAATTAATTGCAATGGGTCGAGTATGGTACCCAGTCCAATCAACTCGGAGCGGTCTCCTTTTCAATAAATCTAATTTTAACAGCCTAATCTTACTAACTAAACCTTAATCATATCAGCCCGCATGACCCAAGATTCGCCAATCCCCACTCAAACGCACTGTTGTGGGGCGCACTGCTAATCCTGGCCCGCGGCTGTCTCCTTAGCATCCGCGCACGTGTTCGAACGGCTAGACGCGTGAGCCTTTCAACAATTTCAAACAAAATTGTTGAAACCACCGCTGTGCACCATTGTAAAACGGGTTCGGGTTCCTCTCTCTACTTCCTTCTTTCTTTGCCCTCTACCCGTATTCTTATTTATTATTCTCTACCAAGGGACTCCAAAACTATTACCAAAGCCAACTCCACGCCACGTGGTCCTAAGACGATAGACCAACTTAGGATTCTACACCCAGTATGACGTGACCTAGGCCTTGAGCAAAACCCTAGAGTCGCCTCTACGCTGCCACCACCAGACCAGTAAAAAGAAGAGCAATGATCGAGGTCTGGATCGATCACGCTAATTAATCAACCTAGGGGCTTGATCCCCACTATATACGATGACCTTGAGTGTGGAATAAATTACACGGTAATGATAATTCCGATTCGATGTTAGAATCGGCGCCCAATACAACTCTGCCTCGTGTGGACCACGTGACCAGGACAAGTATACACATAACCAAATGGAGACAATAAAAATGCAAATTAATAACAAATTTAATTTATTAAAAGAAAACTAAAACAAAATCTAAATATGTTCACTCCCTATCACTTTAACACTCCCTACTTGACCTGAATGGCAAATGAGACTATTTCTATACATAACCATAGCAACTATACCTCTATATTTTCCAGCTAAGATGTTGGGCTGGTCTCGGGGAGTGGTAAGATGTTTGACCTCTCCCAGCTGCTTCCGTGACCACACTGATCTCTTCCTTGTCTGGTCTCCCCCAGACAGAACATTGTATCCTTCCGCCTAGTCAAAGTTCTACCAAGTTACTAGCAAGGTTTAAGTTATAACAATTAACCTCTGTTTGTACTGAATTGATCCAGACTGGTTGAATTATTTTACTGAAATAAATTACACAAGCCTCTAACGGCAGAGCTGTTCCCGATCACAAAAATGGTTATTAAAACTTTGAGAAATAGTAGACCTGTCAACCCTACTGACCTATGACCGCCGGTCACTCCGCCTTAAAAGTTAGATCTGATTCGTGACGTCACTGATGGTGACTTAAACTCAATAATTAGAATACTCTTGATATTGTATCCAGTACTATTATACAATACAATTTTAATGCAAAATGAATAAAGGCTAATTTTCTCTAAATTACTGAATACTATAGGATGGTTCATTATACGCAGCTATGAACAAAGATGCCCGCCATTTGTGACTCAGACCTGCTAATTCCCAGGGGACTGGGCGTTGTTGAGAGGTCAGGTCCCTACTCGAACTTCTGGAACCTTCTGGAATAATTCTTACAACAGCCTAGTTTGTTACATGAGCTGCAAATCACGCAGTCTTTCCTGGTAACTCGTGCCTCTTAGTTCTGCGACTAGTCTAATGACATGCCTTTGAATTTTCTCCTGCTTCATATTGTGCTTGCCGTGGTATGGACTCCAGGCAGGAGCTGCATATTCCAGGATTGGTCTGACATAGGTGGTATACAAGGTCCTGAACGATACCTTACACAAGTTTTTAAAGACAGTTCATATGTTGGCCAACCTAGCATATGCCGCTGATGATATTCTCTTGATGTGGGCTTCCGGGGACAGGTTCGGTGTGATATCAACCCCCAGATCTTTCTCTCTATTTGACTTTTGCAGGATATCACCTCCTAGAAGGTATCTTGTGTTCAGCCTTCTACTCTCTTCGCCTAATTTCATTACTTTACACTATCCTGAGTTGAACTTTAGCAGCCATTTTGTAGACCATTCCTCCAGTTTGTCCAGGTCGTCCTATAGTCTCTGTCAATCATCATGTGTCTTGATTCTTCTCATAATTTTTGTATGTGTGTGTGCGTGTGTGTGCGCGTTTGTGCGTGTGAGTGTGTGCGCGCGCGCGCGTCTGCATATTGTTATCTGTTACTAACGTATATTTATTGCAAATTTATTGTGTATGATTACCGCTTGTATATCGTGTGTGTGTGTATCTATCAGGTGTGTATGTTGCATATAAATATGCGCGTCCTCGCAAACATACCCCACATGCACATATATCCCACATATCCCCCCCCCCTCACCCATCCCTCCTCCCCCTCCTCCACTGCATAACTTGTCATCCTCTCCTCCAGCCCACCCCACCCCCCCCACCCCCCCCACCACCACTCTCGCCACATAGCCGAGAGCCGCATTTTACCCTCCCATGTGTTCCAAGGGAATACTTGCTGACCTAATGAGAGAGGGAGCAGGGAAGGGGTAAGATGCTTGCATGTGGCAACAACAACAGCAATAACAGCTGCTGCTGCTGTTGTTGTTGTAGTTAAAATACACCAGCAAAAAACATTCACCTGATATACATTCAAAAAATGCTGAAGATACACTCAAAAACACTTGAAAACACGCCAACATACTCTAAAATAATACACTGGAATACATTCGAAAACACTCGAAAAGTATTCAACACACGCAACAGCACTCGAAATACACTCCGATACACTCATAATATTTTCAGGTTTTTCCGGGTTTATCTACCAGGATCCTCTGCAGCTCTTCCAGGCTGCTACACCGGGAAGTCTTCCTTGAGCAACAATGGTGCTTCACCACTGGCATCACAGAAGCATGTGAAACTTAATTCCACTGCTCCTCTTCTCACAGCTTGAGGTCCCGCTCCTCTCTGTATGGCTGCTCTCCCACAGAGCTCAGTACCTTCCACAACCTTGAAGTCTCATCAACTACTCCCTCTCTGCTGGCTTCGAAGTTCTCAGCAAGTCCTTCCCCCAGACAAACGAGCAACCCATCGACACGTCAATAAAAATGTTTCCCTATAAACACAAACAAAATAAACCACACAATATGTTTACACCCAACATCTCTCTGCTCTCTACATGCTGTGAGTGTGGACTCCCCCGTTTGGGCTGGTCCATCCTCCGCCCGGCCTGGCAGCCCTCAGGCAGATGGCGGCTGGCCCCTCAGTCACCTGCCAGCGCTCGGAGGAGATGGATGTCGCTCCGCCCTCCAGGCTGTTCCTCCATCATTACTCTCTTATTCTAGGCCTTCTGCCTTATCAAAACATGCCTAATGTATCAATAAACATTTGCGATGATCGCTGGGCACATGATCAACTATAGGCAATCACTGTAAACCGGTTAAAATTGTGCTTACCACAAAAAGGTCTCCTGCAGGGCGCTCTGACATACGGCGACACTCAGGGCACCTCAGGCTACCCACAGAACTGTTTTAACTGTCCCCGCAACACCTTCTGCAGTTCCGACTTGAGCTGACATGCCTCCTAACTTATTCCTCAGTCGAGACGTCTGTCCACTTCCTTCCTCTTGAAGGTATATCAAACAGGGGGTTCCTCTCTAACAGGGGCTCAAACGCAGCACAACCTCCCCCTCACGATTTCTTCAACTCAAGTGAGCCTAAGCTCCTCTCAAGCGAGCCTCACGTCTCCAGCAAACTCTCCACATCTTATTATCAGTCATTTATCTATATCCTGATTCACTGCTCATAATCTTAAATTGTTTATCAACTCTAACCAGTTATTTTACGTATGAATCTTCACCTCTATATTTCCTTGACCTTTTAGTCAGGTTAGGCCTGATAGAACAATTCTCAAAGGGGAGACTCGTTTTTCGGCTACCTGGGATCATAACACCAGGTACCTGAGAATCTATAAGACTCATTAGTATCTAGTCTTAATACCTTCCATCAAAAGCCTTTAAATAACTCTGGCATGAAATAACTTAAAATACCTCGTGTAACACGAATATACCAATGAACGAACATTGTAATCCATGTAATAACAAAATGAATGTTATTTGGGTTATGAACATGTAAGATTGATTGATGCATGTGGCATAGTTCATCAACAAGGATAATGTTTGTTGATATTCTCGTCTGGAGTGAGGTTTGCGGCGCCAGGAAGCGTGCTAATGTACCTAGATCATCACGCCACAGAACAGGCGAGATTAATTCAGCATGGAGCTGGTCGACTTCTGGCGGCCCATCTCCCACTGGCTGAATCTGAGCGGCCCACCTTTTCCTGGGACGGGTCTGGGCGGCCCACGACCGGCAGGCCGCTGATCATATATGCCAGTGGACGACCAGAGTGGGAGAGAGGGAGAGAGAGAAAGAAGGGATGGGGCAGACTTGTGGGAGAGGGTCTAGTGCTAAGATAGAGTGGGTCAAGCAGGGAGAGTATGGGACAGGCTTAGAAGAGAGGGAGCCTGGGTGGGGCCAGGCTGGTAGACATGGGCTAGGAGGGAGGAGGCAGGCTGGGACAGAGGGACCAGGATGGGGGGAGAGGGGCTAGGACTAAGATAGAGTGGGTCAAGCAGGGAGAGTATGTGTGGGAACCGACCTGTGAGATTTATATTGATTTAATTTATATGAATTTATATAGAATTTATATTTACATTAATTTGTATACTTCGATAGCAATTTGTATAATGATAAGTGGACTGTATTTCTGCAATAGTCTCACAAATCGATCCTCTACACATTCGGGGGTTTATATTAATTGAATTTATATATATGCAGCCAATCAAACTACAGTATTAATTACACATATTTAAGAGGTTCCTTATCTTATTTGTACTGTAGGCCTTAGTCCACCAGGTATAACCAGGATGTAGACACCAAATTATCCTCTTTGAGGTAGCTTCCATCACCCAGTAATTGGTGCACAAAGTCTTGCTTCCTCATCTTGACCTGTCAAAAGGGCGCTAGCTATGAAGCCAGAATCCTAATATATGACAGCTATATCAGAGAAAACACTGTACATGGAACCATGAAGACCTGGGCTTAATTACCTTTAGTATGAGGCGATCTCATGCTCTAACGGGCTCACCCTATCTAATGACATTAATGGTCATAAATGATAGATAAATGGGTTTCGGTAGAACACTTAACTTGAATTTGTTGACAGCGTGTTGATGATGGTACACCTTTGGTTTCCATAACACTTCGTCCAAGTAAAATTAACAGGAGCCGAATTTGCTCCCGTGCCTCTCGCTGACCACTCCCTCCTCACTGACGCTACTGGCCTACATTGTACAGATGACAGTAAGTGATAGAAGGGTCACATTTACTCTATTTTAATATTGATAATTAAGTTAATTTATATGAGATGTTTTTATGATGGTAAAGTCCAAAGACTAATGTATTTAAGAATAATTCCCACCATAATAGGTGGTGAATTTATAACAGTATGTGGAATGATATCCCATTTTCTATAGATGGAAATTCCACTACAATTACATTTTCTATGGGTAACTTGTTTATACAATACAGCAGCAATTATTATCTGTCTGTATGATATTATTAAATGGTGTCGGACTTTCCGACATAATTCCCCAGGGGGCTGCTCACGGGTCGAAGTCCTATTTAGAACAGACGAACACCGATACTCCTCCTTCAAATTATTAGATTAATTTGATGTTAGTAGTTAGTAATCACACATTTGTGTCTGTTCATACAGGACGGATGTCCCGTACTAGAGTTGCAGGGGTTAGAAGTCTAATGCGATTTCATTTCCCTGTTAACTCTTGAAAGGCTAAAATTCAAGCCTAATTACATATTATTTAACCCAGAAGACTGAATGTGATCAAGTACTACAGTCAAGTATGATTCAGGGACTGCAGTGAGATCAGTGACATTAGATATAACTTGAAATTTGTTCAGGTAACTGGTCACTGATATATAAACACTGAGGCCCATGGAATACATCTTCATTAAATAATAAATGTATCAAATCAGTCATCAGATTTATTGGGGTTTAATTTAGTTAATTGATTCAGAAGATTGAATAGCTCATCATTAAAGTAAAGTATGGTTCTGAGACTGCAGTGGGTTCAGTGACATTGGTCGCAGTGACTTGTAGCTGTTTAGGCTACTGTTCACTGATTTGCCACTGAGGCCTCATGAACTCTTCTTCAGCTTTAAATGATGATACTAACATCAACCTCTATTGGTATAGTCAGCTGTAATCTCCTTAGTATAATGCTACTGGAGAAATATAATCAGCTGACAAATTTAGATTTCTACTAGTATTGTTTATCTGCAGGCATAGGTCTCCTCAGGCTTGATACTGGGCCTGAGAGTAATTTACCTCCTGCAGAGTTTAACATGGTTATGCCCTGATATTTAGTAGGGCTACCGATGAATCGATGGCAATAGTCTGTCCCTACAAGGAGACCGAAGTCGGAGAGGTGATCAGACTTAATATTATCTGCCAATTTTATTCCTCTATTTCTCATGAAATTTGGCTGTTGCTCTCAGACCTTGAACTTATAGGTCTACTGGTATTTTGTCCACCACAATGGCTTGTACTCGACAGACGTACCTGCCTAAACGTACTGATGGTTGTACCACCTGGTAGACTTGAGGTCCTGCATCTGTTACAAACCCTGAGATATTGAATGACATCTGGTCTACAGGCCTTAACTGCATATTAGTGGTCATATATAACTATAACGCCAAAAACACGTTTGACATAAAAACAAGGTTTGTTTTTATGTCTGTGAATGTCATATTTATACACTATACACAGTCTAGTTCTACACACCATTAGGTAGGTGTGTTTTTATTTGCATGTATTAATGTCAGTAAGCCTTGATGTTAGTCTAGCTTTCTGCACTTACGTATTGTATCAACTAGATGGTACATGAATCGTAGGCAGCATTAATCATCAAGGTTGGCATCAGAAGAACACTTGTTACAGCGATCGACATTGGTCAAGGAACAAGCTGGCGTGTGTGCGTGTGAGGGGTTGTTAAAATACATGTGTAGATTACACACACAAATCACAATTGCGTGATGCATCAAATGAACAAATCCACAAGAGCCAGTCGATTAAGGCAGTGTCTGGGATGCTCTCGCACGCAGGTTCGAATCCTCGTCACGTACCTTGTAGATTTGTTCATTTTACATGTGAGGATGTCAGAATAGTCGTTCAAACGATGCTTATTTGGATTCGCGTATGCCCGTGGTTCGAAAATCGATCTCGGTAATAGAAGTAACACACACGGGGGAATTGTTACACACAACATCAACGATAATAAAAGTCAATATTATCTGAGGAAGAGTTTTGATATAGCACGAACTGACCCCAGCAGCATTATTTCTCACTATGAGATTGCTAATGACACTGAAAGTAACGGGGATTATATTGACTCCGTTGAGACAATAATTGACTTGGAGGGTGAAAACTCCTTACTGAGGATGATACTGAATTCAGTATCTTTGTTTTTAAAATTCGATTTCATTAATTATTTTTGCACGGTTTATTTTCTTAGAACTTCAAATGTTGTTAAAGTTCTTGAAAGTAATAAAGAAATACTCTTAAGACTAACGCTGAAGAACCTTGACAACTATAGAAGTAAAGACAGCTAAGACAAGTTTCAAAAAATTAAACTTGACAGCTGTCGAATTCCAGAGCTGGAGTGATTAATGAGGACCACGTTCATCCACAGCTTCATGGCCAGATTTTTTAGAGGGAATTCAGAATACGAAAAAGTTCCAATAAAGAACAGCAGATAAAAAGCTAGTTGGCTAGGCATGTTGTTGTTTCTGTTTTAGATTTAGCTAATCAGAACGAAATGTCCATGTAGCACGGGCTATGGTGAGCCCGTAATGGCTAAGCATAAAGAGGCATGCATATATACCTCACTTCCCCGTCAATCCTGTATGGTGAGCGCCCTTAAGGAGATCTTATTTTGTAGTTCTTTTATCACTGACGTGATCACATGTATACATGTTCTTCGCCCTCCAATAGGCTGGGTTTGAGATCAATTAGAAACATGTTAGTGTAGCGAGTTGTTGGCCACTCAACCACAGGTCATTGAAGTCCTTTCAAATGCTCTCCAGTATACATACATATATGTCCTCCATACAGGGGATTTGAGAGCGGTTACTCTACACATAGTACGGTTGTTAATGAGTACTCAACCACAGAATGTGATTTAAGTTGCGTTTACAAAGGTAAAAGCAATTATTACACACACACACACACACACATACACACACACACACACACACACACACACACACACACACACACACACACACAAACACACACACACACACACACACACACACACACACATTTAGTTAGCCAAAGTTAGAGAAGATTCAGCTGTATGCCACCAGGCTCGTCCCGGAACTGAGAGGATTGAGCTACGAGGAAAGGCTAAAGGAGCTGAACCTCACATCCCTGGAAAACAGAAGAGTAAGGGGAGACATGATAACCGCCTACAAAATTCTCAGGGGAATTGATAGGGTGGACAAAGACAAACTCTTCAGCACGGGTGGGACACGAACAAGGGGACACAGGTGGAAACTTAGTACCCAGGTGAGCCACAGAGACGTTAGAAAGAATTTTTTCAGGGTCAAAGTAGTTAATAAATGGAATGCATTAGGCAGTGATGTGGTGGAGGCTGACTCCATACACAGTTTCAAATGTAGATATGATAGAGCCCAGTAGGCTCAGGAATCTGTACACCAGTTGATTGATAGTTGAGTGGTGGGACCAAAGAGCCAAAGTTCAACCCCGTGAGCACAACTAGCGTGAGTGTACACCTACGCGCGAACGCGCATTAAATACGCGAATTCGTGGAACCACCCCACAAGCAGACAAGGCGGTTGTAGATTGCAATGAGGACACCTCGTTTGCTGCGGCTGCCGTGGGGCAACGGGCTCACCATAGCCCGTGCTACTTGGAACTTTTTGTTCCAAGTAGCGAATCTTAAACAAAAACAACAACATGCCGTGGGGAATCGAAACAATTACAGTGGGGACACGAGGCGAGTACAGTGGGAACAGGAGATAATCTTAAATTATATGCGGAAAACAAATATGAACCTCGTAGTAAATACGATCGTTTGAGCGTCGTTGAAAACAAGATATTTACAACTGGTTCATCTTTTAACAACCATAACGCTGCTGACGTCATCACAAGCACAAATATATATACAATATAACATACTAAACAACAAGAACGTTCATTATATCTACTCAAAATCAAATTAGATTTATGTAGAGTAGAAGAGAACATGTATACCTTGATACACTAGTTAGAAAACTTGGATATCTTGCTTTCTAATGTGGCTGTGAACACATACAGTAAGTTGCAAACAAAAAAAAAAGCCTTGATTCTTGTCAAATTTCTGTGATTAATTCCATGTCCAATTGCTGTTATTATTTGAATTTAATTAAAAATGCTATTTTATAATCGTCGTATTCTTAATTCTATTCGTAATCAAACCCTCTTCACTATTCATATTGATTAGTGTACTTTCCACGGTTCGAGACTCCTACAACCCAGGTGAATATAATGTTTATTTCTAAGGCAGTGTGTGTGACAATTTATATGAAGCTGGCGTGGATCACTAAGTCCTCTGAACGTAAATAGTAATCGGGGAAAGTTGAAAATTGTTCATATTGACTAAACACATTTGAACATGTCATGAACTTAGACTCGAAGGCTTTCCCTCGTGTGTAGGAAGTTGTGAGAAGGCTTTAACCTGTGCCATAGTGTCGGCAGGTGTTAGCAAGAAGGCCTCGCTAACACCTGCCGACACTATCTCCTGGCCATCTTGGGCGCTTGTAAATGGCTTTCTTAGAAGACCCGTCGAAGATCTCTCGGGATGAGTTGGTCTCCTAATGGTTATATTGGAGAAATAATAGGATATAATAGACTATTCTAAACATTATCGTTTACGAACACACAAGTGCGCACTTTGAGAGTTCCTGAGAATATCTAACGACCTATTTTATTGTGAGGGGGGGGGGGGCTTAAGTGTGTTATGAGTCAAATACTCTGATGTGACCTCTCCCCGCTCCTCGTGCATTATTGAGCCCGTTAGCTCAATATCACGCCTCCGTCCTGCCAGTTGAGAAGTGGTGTAAAAGTAGCCAGGTCATCTCTGTGGTGTGTGAGAACTTGGACAACGGCAAAAGGCTTGTAGCAACGGTGGCAGGGAACACAGTTACTGGACCAAGTGAATACTTGTCATATTGATCACAAAATTATTATCCTAAAGGAATTGTATATTCTCTGCTTGCATCATTTTTATAACCAGTTTGATTAAGTCTATTACTATTATCTCTATTAACTGTGTATTATTTCCGTCGACTTGCATAACATGCAACGTAAAATCCCCACTGAATTATTGCGACTTTTGTTTAACATACTGTTTAGCATCCTCTTCAGTTATACAGCCTGCTCAGTTATCGTCCCTGCTTGCCTCTCCTTTCCTCCACTGATCTTCCCACCTTTCTCTCTTCCTCATGGGTCCAACAGCAAGGACAACAGCGTTTGGGGGTAATACCGTGAACTGCAGACTTCAATGTGGCAGCAACAACATAGCTTTTTCCTATAGAGGTCAGTGGCAAGACTGTTCATTAATCTGGGAACCCAGAATAACCCCACCTGCTTTAGTAACCCCGCCTGCAGGTTCTAGTTTGGCTCCATTCACTTGGGCTCTGAGACTCGAACCGTGGACCTCAAGCGTGTGAGGCGGAAGCTCTATCGACCGAAGGAAGGAATTATCAGGGGGAGAAAGCGCCAAGCAGTTACGACTATAATAGGACTTGGAAGGGGTCATGATAAGGATTTGGGATGGGATGGGGGGGAAAGGAATGGTGCCCAACCACTTGTGGACGGTCGGGGATTGAACGCCGACCTGCATGAAGCAAGACCTGCATGAAGCAAGACCTGCATGAAGCAAGTTTTGTGGGTCTTTGTTTAATGTTTTAGGTAGCTAATGAAGACAGCTGTTATTGTACAACAATTTGCTGGTCTGTTGACAACTTTTACCCTCTACACCCCCCCAAAAAAAATTTGGACTTGTATAAGTTTATCTAATGTTATTTCAGTCGGGTGGTATTTAAGCGAAGAATTGTTCTTTTCTCGTCTGTTTGCAAACATTTTCCTATCATGTACAATATGCATCATTCGTATCGATAATAGCATATATAAGGTTTTTATAATATTTTGGATACGAATTAAGACGTCTTCAAATGGGCAACATCTAGGTCTGTGGGTTAGACTTAGATGTTGTGTGACCTTGAGGACTGAGTTGTGTGTTCTATTGTTTACCTTAGCAGCACGTGACGTGACACTGCAACACCTTTATGTAAACACGTGGCTGGTCCCCCTGGCTCTAAACATCACCTAAACAAAAAGAAAATTCGTATGAAGATCTTCCATGTTGGTTTATGAGTGGTCGTGCATGTCCATAGTAGCAATGCTTCAAACAAAAAAAAAGTCTTATTAAATTAATTTTTTACTCAAGCTATGTCGTATTTGAAGATAAAGAGAGCTATAAAGTAGCTTTATATGAGATATGAGCAAAGTTAAACAAATATTTGCCTAACTTTCTTCATATGTCATTGTGTGTGCCAAAATTCTCAAGTTGATATATAAAGAACGGCTGGGTTTCATTACCTTGGTTGGACCTTGTTCTTTGATTAAGATGAAGGTCAAGTATATTCGTCTAGTTTGTGGTTTTTAATATACCTATCCTCTACATTTTTAGTAATGTTTATACCAGCATAACCATTCAGTATATAGATACCATGTAATCAGAAGGATCTACAGATATTCGACAAGCTAATTACAGTATACCATCACTCCATATACACGTACGAAAACCCTTTAAATTGTCGGAGGGCTGATTGGAATAACTCCAAACAGCCCTTGTATATACTGTCACCACCAACATATTCAGAAGTGAATAACCATTATAACTGAAACGAAACAGGTGTCAAGTAAAGGACAGCAGATGTGCAGATAATCTGGGTGGAGATGAAGATGGTGGAGGCTGCGAGGGTGATGCTTCATAGTTAACGTGACGTAAATGATTTAATCATCGCGTCAGCCCTTTGGAGTGTTCCATGTGATACTTTTGTTGATGTAAAGTTTATGATGATCAGGCCAATTATGTTGAAAATTATGTTGTGATGCTGCATCCCTCCTGGGTAATGATGAATACTGTGATGCTGCATCCCTCCTGGGTAATGATGAATACTGTGATGCTGCATCCCTCCTGGGTAATGATGAATACTGTGATGCTGTATCCCTCCTGGGTAATGATGAATACTGTGATGCTGCATCCCTCCTGGGTAATGATGAATACTGTGATGCTGCATCCCTCCTGGGTAATGATGAATACTGTGATGCTGCATCCCTCCTGGGTAATGAATACTGTTAAGAAGTAGCTCAGGTGCGTTTTTAATTCCCAAAACTAATTTCTTTACTATATTGTTTTTCTGGCAGCTTGTAATGGCCTATACCGTCCCTCCTGTGGTTGTGGTCTTGTCAACCGGTGTCAACGACAACCACTCTCAAACTCGGCTCAATTTCAGTCTTGCTAACAATAAGTAATGCTGGGTGATGATCAACAGCAAGCTGGTAATATAATCATATGTGTGTGTGTGTGTACTCACCTAGTTGTACTCACCTAGTTGTGCTTTCGAGGGTTGAGCTCTGGCTCTTTGGTCCCGCCTCTCAACTGTCAATCAACAGGTGTACAGGTTCCTGAGCCTATTGGGCTCTATCATATCTACACTTGAAACTGTGTATGGAGTCAGCCTCCACCACATCACTTCCTAATGCATTCCATTTGTCAACCACTCTGACACTAAAAAAGTTCTTTCTAATATCTCTCTGGCTCATTTGGGCACTCAGTTTCCACCTGTGTCCCCTAGTGTGTGTGCCCCTTGTGTTAAACAGCCTGTCTTTATCAACCCTGTCAATTCCCTTCAGAATCTTGAATGTGGTGATCATGTCCCCCCTAACTCTTCTGTCTTCCAACGAAGTGAGGTTTAATTCCTGTAGTCTCTCCTCGTAGCTCATACCTCTCAGCTCAGGTACTAGTCTGGTGGCAAACCTTTGAACCTTTTCCATTTTAGTCTTTTACTTGACTAGATATGGACTCCATGCTGGTGCCGCATACTCCAGGATTGGTCTGACATATGTGGTATATAATGTTCTGAAAGATTCCTTACACAAGTTTCTAAACGCCGTTCTTATGTTAGCCAACCTGGCATATGCTGCTGTTATCCTCTTGATATGAGCATCAGGGGACAGGTCTGGCGTGATATCAACCCCCAGGTCTTTCTCTCTCTCGGACTCTTGAAGTATTTCATCTCCCAAGTGATACCTTGTATCTGGTCTCCTGCTTCCTACCCCTATCTTCATTACATTACATTTGCTTGGATTAAACTCTAACAGCCATTTGTTCGACCATTCCTGCAGCTTGTCCAGGTCTTCTTGAAGCCTCAAGCTGTCCTTCTATATCTTAATCCTTCTCATAATTTTGGCGTCGTCAGCAAACATTGAGAGGAATGAGTCTATACCCTCTGGGAGATCATTTACGTATATCAGAAACAGGATAGGTCCAAGTACAGAGCCCTGTGGGACTCCACTGGTGACTTCACGCCAGTCTGAGGTCTCACCCCTCACTGTAACTCTCTGCTTCCTATTGTTTAGGTACTCCCGTATCCACTGGAGCGCCTTACCAGTTACTCCTGCCCGTTTCTCTAGCTTATGCATTAACCTTTTATGGGGTACTGTGTCAAAGACTTTCCGACAGTCCAAAAAAATGCAGTCCGCCCACCCTTCTCTTTCTTGTTTAATCTTTGTCACCTGATCGTAGAATTCTATCAATCCTGTAAGGCAAGATTTACCCTCCCTGAACTCAAGTTGATGGGTTGTCACGAAGTCTCTTCTCTCCAGATGTGTTACTAGGTTTTTTCTCACAATCTTCTCCATCACCTTGCATGGTATACAAGTTAAGGACACTGGCCTGTAGTTCAGTGCCTCTTGTCTGTCACCCTTTTTGTATATTGGTACTACATTAGCAGTCTTCCATATTTCTGGTAGGTCTCCCGTTTCCAGTGACCTACTATACACTATGGAGAGTGGTAGGCAAAGTGCTCCTGCACACTCTTTCAATACCCATGGCGAGATTCCATCCGGCCCAAAAGCTTTTCTCACATCCAGCTCCAATAGGTGCTTCTTGACCTCATCTCTTGTAATTTCGAACCTATTCAAGGTCACCTGGTTTGCTGCCACCTCTTCTAGCGCCGCGACATCTCCCTGTTCTATTGTAAAGACCTCCTGGAACTTTTTGTTGAGTTCTTCACACACCTCTTTGTCATTCTCTGTGTACCTGTCCTCGCCCACCCTAAGTTTCATCACCTATTCCTTCACTGTTGTCTTCCTCCTGATGTGACTGTGTAGTAGCTTGGGTTCGGTGTTGGCTTTATTAGCTATATCATTTTCATACCTTTTCTCAGCTGCTCTTCTCACACTGACATACTCGTTCCTGGTTCTCTGGTATCTCTCTCTACTTTCTGGTGTTCTGTTATTACGGAAGTTCCTCCATGCCCTTTTGTTATGCTCCTTTGCTTTCATACATTCCTTATTAAACCACGGATTCTTCCTTTGCTTCTCTGTTTTTTCCTGTCGGGCTGGGACAAACCTGCTTACAGCCTCCTGACATTTTTGGGTGACATAGTCCATCATGTCTTGTACGGACTTGGTTCCGAGTTCTCTGTCCCAATGTATATCCCATAGGAATTTATTCATTTCCTCATAGTTTCCCTTTCGGTACGCCATCCCTTTGGTTCTTTTTTGGGGGTGATAATTCCCAGCTCAACCAGGTACTCAAAGCTCAAAACACTATGAGTACTCATTCCCAAGGGGGCTTCCAACTCAACTTCCCTTATATCCGACTCATTTAGGGTAAATATCAGATCAAGCAAGGCTGGTTCATCCCCTCCTCTCATTCTTGTCGGTCCCTTGACGTGTTGACTTAGAAAGTTTCTTGTTGCCACATCCAGCAGCTTAGCTCTCCATGTGTCTGGTCCTCCATGTGGGTCTCTGTTCCCCCAATCTATCTTCCCATGGTTGAAGTCTCCCATGATTAGTAGCCTGGATCCGTTCCTGCTAGCCACAGAAGCTGCTCTCTCTATTATATTGATGGTGGCCAAGTTGTTTCTATCATATTCCTGTCTGGGTCTTCTGTCATTTGGTGGGGGGTTATATATGACTACTATTATAATTTTCTGTCCTCCAGTTGCTATGGTGCCTGATATGTAGTCACTGAAACCTTCACAGTTCTGAATTACCATCTCTTCGAAACTCCAACCTTCTCTTAGTAGCAGAGCTACACCACCTCCTCCTCTCCCTTCTCTCTCTTTCCTCACTACATAGTAGCCCTGTGGAAACACTGCGTTTGTTATGATTTTCGTTAACTTTGTTTCTGTGAGTGCTATTATGTCTGGGTTTTCTTCGTGCCCATTCTCCAAGTTCACTTGTTTTATTTGTAATCCCATCTATGTTAGTGTACATCGCCTTGAAGCTCACTTTCTTCTGTTCATTTTCATGCCCCTTTCTTGGCAAGCATTCTGCTGGTGTGGGAAGCTGTTACGTGGGTGAGAGGATCTGTGAGGTGGTTTGCAGGGTCTCAGAGGATTTTGGGGTGGGGGTTGGGGGTTTAAGGGAAGGGGGGGACAGGTAGGGTGTGGGTTAAGGAGGTAGGGGGGACATGGAGGATACGCAGTGAGGGGGGACATGGAGGATACGCAGTGAGGGGGGAGGAGGGCGTGTGTGTGTGTGTAATATGTAACAAGTAATGAAAGTAAACCAAATAAGAGTCAAGCCAGCATATATTTATGGAGTTTACGAATACAAATGTGTTGCTGCTGATAGTAAGGCAGTGTATAATGTCTGTGACTCGGCGGAAGTGCTGCCCGTCAAGCTGCTTCTGTTTAAGAGCCCTACTTTTGTCATATTTTTTTAGCGTGAAAAATCTGTTAATAAATACGGACTGTTGGTCGTCGTTTCCAAAAAGAACTAGTTCAGGGCCTCGGCGCTGAGAGGCGGGTCAAGTTACACGTGGACGACTGCGAGGTTGTCACTTGTAAAGGAGAAATACGGTGACTTGTTCAGAATGGAAGGAGGATGTAGTGAGCCTTTTCCATTTCTAAAGTGTCGCGATTTTTTAGCCTAGAGGCTCAACCTTCTAGCGGACTTTGGATAATGTGAATTTATGTATTTTTTGTATCTGTTTTCGTCTACGAACTAACTTTTGTACTGAATGATAATGTTAACAGTCAAAGGTATTCAACGTATCTGAGTTAACAAATTTCATAAATCTAAATAGCAGGAGAACATTAAGGCTTTATTTCTCTCATATACCAATTTATTTCAATGAAAAGCACACTAACATTAGAATCTAAAAATGGCTATAACGTGACGGAATTGTCACCATCAAAGATAAAATTTAAGTCATTGCATATAGTTGTGAATGACGTGTTTTAATACTTTAATACGAAAACTGCGTCGGAAGGCTCCCACGTTAGCATGTAAACAGACTACAGCCCGTCTGGGTGTAGGGAAGAAGCACCCTTGCTACCCGTCAGGCCTCGGCGCTCAAGATTCATAAATTTGAAAGTCTTACGTGAACCTTCATTCCTTGCGGCTACCTTGCGGTGATTTCGGGGCTTAGCGTCCCCACGGCCCGGGGACGCTAAGCAAATGTATATCAGGTCTCCTCCTCGACCAGGAGGTCTGGTCGGGGAGGAGGCTCTCATCCTTCTTTAAGTAAAAAAATATCGTAAGGAGAAAACCTTTCGTTTGTGTTTTGATTAACGTAAAGAAATCGTAATGCAGAATAATTTTGATGCTATTATGCCGGTATTGTAAATTTCATGGTCACTCTTGGGAAAATATGTTCCGATTCACTACCATGAGAAATATAAGCAGTTTACTGATATAAAAAGTCGACTGAGCCGTGTTGGTATGTATAACGCTGGGAGCTGGTACTGACTGAGCCGTGTTGGTATGTATAACGCTGCGAGCTGGTACTGACTGAGCCGTGTTGGTATGTATAACGGTGCGATCTGGTACTGACTGAGCCGTGTTGGTATGTATAACGCTGCGAGCTGGTACTGACTGAGCCGTGTTGGTATGTATAACGCTGGGAGCTGGTACTGACTGAGCCGTGTTGGTATGTATAACGGTGCGATCTGGTACTGACTGAGCCGTGTTGGTATGTATAACGCTGCGAGCTGGTACTGACTGAGCCGTGTTGGTATGTATAACGCTGGGAGCTGGTACTGACTGAGCCGTGTTGGTATGTATAACGCTGCGAGCTGGTACTGACTGAGCCGTGTTGGTATGTATAACGGTGCGATCTGGTACTGACTGAGCCGTGTTGGTATGTATAACGCTGCGAGCTGGTACTGACTGAGCCGTGTTGGTATGTATAACGGTGCGAGCTGGTACTGACTGAGCCGTGTTGGTATGTATAACGCTGCGAGCTGGTACTGACTGAGCCGTGTTGGTATGTATAACGATGCGAGCTGGTACTGACTGAGCCGTGTTGGAATGTATAACGCTGGGAGCTGGTACTGACTGAGCCGTGTTGGTATGCATAACGCTGGGAGCTGGTACTGACTGAGCCGTGTTGGTATGTATAACGCTGCGAGCTGGTACTGACTGAGCCGTGTTGGTATGTATAACGCTGGGAGCTGGTACTGACTGAGCCGTGTTGGTATGTATAACGGTGCGAGCTGGTACTGACTGAGCCGTGTTGGTATGTATAACGCTGCGAGCTGGTACTGACTGAGCCGTGTTGGTATGTATAACGCTGCGAGCTGGTACTGACTGAGCCGTGTTGGAATGTATAACGCTGGGAGCTGGTACTGACTGAGCCGTGTTGGTATGCATAACGCTGGGAGCTGGTACTGACTGAGCCGTGTTGGTATGTATAACGCTGCGAGCTGGTACTGACTGAGCCGTGTTGGTATGCATAACGCTGGGAGCTGGTACTGACTGAGCCGTGTTGGTATGTATAACGCTGCGAGCTGGTACTCATTACGACTGCTCCAGTCAGGGTCAAATGAGATGGTTTGCTTCGGTGCCGGGCAAACATGGCGAGCCTCTCATTAGTGTGTTGCTAATAGGCAATATACAAAATGTTTCATGTGCTTTTCCTGCAGTTTTTCCATATAGGCAGAGACGTAGCACCGTGGACCAAACGTCTTGGCACATCTCATTAGGAGAGAAGTAAAGTGCGGTAAATTACAGCTTCGACATCTCAAGCTGCCGAGACATATCTGTATCAAAGTCTTGGAGAATGATATGTTATATAAGCTCCAGTATCTGGCGATTATTATCCAGGTTCTTGTTACTTATCTCTGGTTGACTTGCTGCATCGCACACGAACATTGCGTTGAAGGTACTGATAAAAAAGATGAAGTTGCAACAGCGGACACCACCTGCATACCTTCCCTGGCCTCTGAATGCCACACACCGGACACCACCTGCATACCTTCCCTGGCCTCTGAATGCCACACACCGGACACCACCTGCATACCTTCCCTGGCCTCTGAATGCCACACACCGGACACCACCTGCATACCTTCCCTGGCCTCTGAATGCCACACACCGGACACCACCTGCATACCTTCCCTGGCCTCTGAATGCCACACACCGGACACCACCTGCATACCTTCCCTGGCCTCTGAATGCCACACACCGGACACCACCTGCATACCTTCCCTGGCCTCTGAATGCCACACACCGGACACCACCTGCATACCTTCCCTGGCCTCTGAATGCCACACACCGGACACCACCTGCATACCTTCCCTGGCCTCTGAATGCCACACACCGGACACCACCTGCATACCTTCCCTGGCCTCTGAATGCCACACACCGGACACCACCTGCATACCTTCCCTGGCCTCTGAATGCCACACATCGCACTTGCCACTCCAGGTGCGCCATGATTCAACACTCTTCGTAGGTGTGGTGTGAAATGTGTATATTAGTGGTAACTATATTTACAGCAAAAATTACAAATAACAATCATATATTTCCAGTTGACTATAAGAGCAATAGGGTGTAACTTGCTAGCGACCTTCTAAGGGTCTTCCACTCATGATCAAAGAAATCTGTCACTTGTTCTCATATACATTTGTTTGATGTGCAGCAAAATATAAAATTTATTATGACGGCTGGTGCGTGTTCATGAGAGAATTGCAGGAGTTCTGAATGGTTACAATGTATTATGAATAACGTGGAAGTGCTTCACTAACTTCTTCGTTCAGCATCTCTCTCTCTCGCACACTTTCCTCCCTCTCTCTCTCGCACACTTTCCTCTCTCTCTCTCTCTCGCACACTTTCCTCCCTATCTCTCTCGCACACTTTCCTCCCTATCTCTCTCGCACACTTTCCTCTCTCTCTCTCTCTCTCTCTCGCACACTTTCCTCCCTATCTCTCTCGCACACTTTCCTCCCTCTCTCTCTCGCACACTTTCCTCTCTCTCTCTCTCTCGCACACTTTCCTCCCTATCTCTCTCGCACACTTTCCTTTCTCTCTCTCTCGCACACTTTCCTCCCTATCTCTCTCGCACACTTTCCTCCCTCTCTCTCTCGCACACTTTCCTCCCTATCTCTCTCGCACACTTTCCTCCCTCTCTCTCTCGCACACTTTCCTCCCCCTCTCTCTCGCACACTTTCCTCCCTCTCTCTCTCGCACACTTTCCTCCCTCTCTCTCTCGCACACTTTCCTCCCTCTCTCTCTCGCACACTTTCCTCTCTCTCTCTCTCTCTCTCTCTCTCTCTCTCTCTCTCTCTCTCTCTCTCTCTCTCTCTCTCTCTCTCTAAAACCCAAAAAACCCTCTCAGGGTTTTGAAATGCTCAAAATATTAGCAGATTTATTTTAATGCTGACAAATGTAAGGTTTTGTGGCTTGGTAATGATGAGAGTGTTACAATATACGAGCTAGATGGTGTTGAGATTGCAAAGTCTGATTATGAAAGGGATCTGGGAATTATGATTAGTAAGAACTTAAAACAAAACGATCAATGCATGAATGTTTATAACAAGGCAAATAGGACACTGCGATTTATTAATCGAACCTTACTAATAAGACACCTGGTGGTGTTCTTCAGCTATATATTCCTTTGGTTAAGCCCCATTTAGATTATGCAGGTCAATTTTGGTCGCCCTAGTATAGAATGAATAACTTGAACGTGTTCAGCGTAGAATTACAAAGTTAATTCTCAAAATTAGAAACCTGTTATATGAAGAAAGATTAAGAAAGCTTAAATTGCGTTCACTGGAAAGGCGAAGAGTTAGGGGTGACATGAAAGAAGTTTACAAGTAGATGAATGGACATGACAAAGGAAATATTAATAGGGTATTAAAAGTATCAACACAAGACAAAACACAAAACAATGGGCATAAATTAGATACGTTTAGATTTAGGGTCATGACATGGGGTCTTTCCCTCATGTCAAGACGCTCCTCGTCAGCTTGGCATAATCTGCATGCACTGACATGTCTGAGGTCACTCCTGCGGGTAGGCTGTTCACATAAAAAAGGAACATCAATTGTCCCAGGATAGAGCCTTCTAGGACCTTACTTGTTAGATTCCACCAGCTAGATACCACCTGTCTCTGTGTGTGTACTCACCTAATTGTATTCACTTAGTTGTGCTTGCGGAGGTTGAGCTCTGTTCTTTCGGCCCGCCTCTCAACTGTTACTAAATACTAACTTTTTTCACACACACACACACACACACACACACACACACACACACACACACACACACACACACACACACATCCCTACCCCCAGGAAGCAGCCCGTAACAGCTGTATAACTCCCAGGTACCTACTTACTGCTAGGTAACGGAGGCATCAGGGTGAAAGAAACTCTGCCCATTTGTTTCCCCGCCGGTGCCGGAATATAGCCCCGGTTCATAAGCCTACGTATCCAGCGTGCTGTCCACTCTGCCACCGGCGCCTTACCACCAGCATGCGCGTGTGTGTACTTCCCTAATTGTGTTTGCGGGGGTTGAACTCTGGCTCTTTGGTCCCGCCTCTCAACTGTCAATCAACAGGTGTACAGGTTCCTGAGCCTATTGGGCTCTATCATATCTACACTTGAAACTGTGTATGGAGTCAGCCTCCACCACATCACCCCCTAATGCATTCCATTTGTCAACCACTCTGACACTAAAAAAGTTCTTTCTAATATCTCTCTGGCTCATTTGGGCACTCAGTTTCCACCTGTGTCCCCTAGTGCGTGTGCCCCTTGTGTTAAATAGTAAATAAATAATCTACCCTATCAATTCCTTTGAGAATCTTGAATGTGGTGATCATGTCCCCCCTAACCCTTCTGTCTTCCAGCGAAGTGAGGTTTAATTCCCGTAGTCTCTCCTCGTAGCTCATACCTCTCAGCTCGGGTACTAGTCTGTTGGCAAACCTTTGACCCTTTTCCAGTTTAGTCTTATCCTTGACTAGATATGGACTCCATGCTGGGGCTGCATACTCCAGGATTGGCCTGACATATGTGGTATACAAAGTTCTGAATGATTCTTTACACAAGTTTCTGAATGCCGTTCGTATGCTGGCCAGCCTGGCATATGCCGCTGATGTTATCCGCTTGATATGTGCTGCAGGAGACAGGTCTGGCGTGATATCAACCCCCAAGTCTTTTTCCTTCTCTGACTCCTGAAGAATTTCCTCTCCCAGCTGATACCTTGTATCTGGCCTCCTGCTCCCTACACCTATCTTCATTACATTACATTTGGTTGGGTTAAACTCTAACAACCATTTGTTCGACCATTCCTTCAGCTTGTCTAGGTCTTCTTGAAGCCTCAAACAGTCCTCTTCTATCTTAATCCTTCTCATAATTTTGGCATCGTCCGCAAACATTGAGAGAAATGAATCGATACCCTCCGGGAGATCATTTACACATATCAGAAACAAGATAGGACCGAGTACAGAGCCCTGTGGGACTCCACTGGTGACTTCACGCCAGTCGGAGGTCTCACCCCTCTCCGTAACTCTCTGCTTCCTATTGCTTAGGTACTCCCTTATCCACTGGAGCACCTTACCAGCTACACCTGCCTGTCTCTCCAGCTTATGTACCAGCCTCTTATGCGGTACTGTGTCAAAGGCTTTCCGACAATCCAAGAAAATGCAGTCCGCCCAGCCCTCTCTTTCTTGCTTAATCTTTGTCACCTGATCGTAGAATTCTATTATGCCTCTAAGGCAAGATTTACCCTCCCTGAACCCATGTTGGCGATTTGTCACGAAGTCCCTTCTCTCCAGATGTGTTACCAGGTTTTTTATCACGATCTTCTCCATCACCTTGTGTGTGCGTGTGTACGCGTGTGTACACGTGTGTGCTTTTAAAAATATTGTTATCTTCTTTATTAGAACACGTATAATGATAGTAAAAACAATTATATATTGACATGCTTCACGTTTACTCGTGTTCTGCACCTGGCAATACGTTCTATTATAAAGTTAGCTGATGATCGTGTCAATGCTGTAATAATATACGTCTGTTTAGGACGGCAAATGTTCTACGTCTCTCCTGGTGTTAATCTATATAACATGTGTGCTTCTTTATCCGACAGGTACGCCGCCCTGCTCATTATAAATCTTGACGTCCTCCTCAATGGCTGCAGTGATCGTCGATCGAACAAGACGGCAAGACGGAGAAGCAGCGTTCTTCCACAGTGTGATAGTCGACAAAGACATAGTACTCTTTGAGGCCGGACCCACTACCATCCTGGACATAACTGGGAAGAGATGGAGGGACCTTAAGTAGTTTGTATTGTCGATTATTGGGCATGAAGAATCGACAAAAATCAAGAAAAATGACTCGAGTGGTGTGCCAAACTAAATCAGCATACATCCTTGGGCGACATCTGGAAGTTGATCAACAGGACCAAAGGAAAATTGCCTCCTGCTTCGCCCCATCATGTTCATCCAGAGCAAGAAGCAGAAAGATTAGCAAATCTATTTGCTTAAAGAGCCAGTTCCACTCAACTTCCTCAAGCAACTCTGACTCACCAACGAAGACTTCAAGCAGCAAGATGGAAAAAAATAGACGATGCTTTAGCTTTACCAGACGAACTAGTCCAACCTTTTAATCTGAAAGAATTCAGAAGTGCTACAAAGAAAACTAAAAACACAGCTCCAGGCGAGGACAAAATCACTTACAACATGCTAGCCAAGCTAGGAGAAAAGGGTGAAGAAGCCTTCTTGAATCCCATCAACAGAGTATGGGTGACAAGAACCCGACCACTCTCTTGGAACAGTGCAATTATAGTTCCCATTCCAAAACCTAAAGACCCAGGAAATCCAAGACCCATTTTATTCTCAAGCTGTCAGGCCAAAACTGCGAAAAGAATGGCTTTTAATAGAATAGACAGGAAAGCCAATCCACTGCATCAAAATGTTTGCTTACAGAAAAGGTGTTGGAACCACAGAATGCCTTACCTCCCTCCTGGATCAAATCAATAACAAACCTGGAATTCAAATTTTTTTAAACATAGAAAAAGCCTTCGAGTTAGCCAGTGCTCCAGCTACATTGTGCTGTCAGGCAGAAAAGAAAATGAAAGGACACACTCTTGCTTTTGCCAAAGGAAGCCTGATTAACCGAGAAGTTAAAGTAAAATTCCAAGGAAAAACATCCTCCTCAAAGGGGCTGGAAAATGGGACTCCGCAGGGAGGCATACTAAGCCCCTTCCTCTTCAACTGTCTCATGGAACAATTCATGAAGCTCAAGCTACCAAAAGCCAAACTGCTTAACTATGCAGACGACTTTGTGGTCATCATCAATGGCAAAGGTGCAAGGAACCATGCACAAAAATGCCTTGACATCATCAGCAGGGAGGCGGAACGCATAGCAGTGAAAATAAACAGCAATAAACCCAAATCAATGGCCATTAAAATGAGAACTCAAGACATCTGACTCGTAATACAAGGACAAGATATTGAATGGGTTACCCGTTTTCAATACCTTTGAGTGATTCTAGACAGCCAGTTGAAATTCAATCAAGAAAGTTAAGAACATAAGGACAGTTACAAAGGTAACTGCAGAAAGCCTATTGGCCCATACGAGGCAGCTCCTATTTATAATCACTCAATCCCACTCATATACATGTCCAACCCACGTTTGAAACAATAGAGGGACCCCACCTCCATCCCGTTACACGGTAATTGGTTCCTCAAATCAACAACCCTGTTGCCGTACCAGTATTTACCCAAGTCTTTCCTAAATCTAAACTTTCCTAAAGTTATTATCATCGTAATGTTGTAAAGCCAGAAACTCAGCTTTGCGCTCTGACCAGTCTTAGAGATGGTGCATCTCTACTAGTACTCAAAATGTACTACGTTCAAGCAGTTAGGTCACTCATCGACTATGCTGCTCCTGCTCTTACATCCCTCAGTGATAACCAATGGGAGAAACTGGAAGTATCTCAAAATGATGCCCTGAGAACAATGCTTTGAGCACCTATGTGAACGCGTTGAGAGAATCTAAGAATAGAAACCAACTTACCAGCCTTAGAAAAAAGGATCAAACAAAGAATAGCCACCATAACATCAAAACTTGTTGGGACAACTGCTAGACTGTCGATCAAAGACAGCATACACAGATCGCTTCACAGAAACCTTCAATATAGAACAAGTGCATGGACCGATAATCTGGTGAAGAATCTAGAGAAAGTGGACTTGAAATGTACTATTAAAAACAAAGGGGAAGATCGACCTTATCATCTCTTTCGGCAGCCTACTCCATAGGAAGAGTAGTCTAAAGATACTCATTGAAGAATTAAGTTAAAAATTCAGCATGTGACTCGCAGAGACTCAAAGCAGTCTTAGAACAACAAATGGAAATCATCTCAAGACCTACAACCACTCACATCTTCACAGATCAGTTGATCAAGAAAGAGGTTCTGCTGGGGCAGCAGTTTACACTACCAACCTAGGAGTTTACTGGAGCATGAATAGTGGGTGCTCATCATTGCAAACAGAATTATATGCCCTGAAGAAGGCCATAAATTATACAACTGAGAATAATTTACATGATGTCATCATTCATACCGACTCTAAATCTTCGCTCCAGGCATTGTTATCCAGCCAGCACAGAGATTATATACAACTAATCACAGAAATCCTGCATATAGGAAAAGAAGGCTACAATCTAGGGCTGTCAATTACGCTAAATTGGATACCAAGTCACATTAGCATAGATGGTAATGAAAAGGCAGACTCGCTAGCAAAAACCGCCACTGCTCTACCGTTGTACAAGTTCAAATATCTCAAAGTTTTTCACAGATTAAGGAGCAAATCAAGAAGAAAATACTCCCAACTTTCAAAAGTTGCCACAGAGCCAAATTAGCAGAAGGAAGATCCACTGTGATGTGGTACAAACAAATCACTGGGTACTACTGTTTCAAGCCTGACAAAAAGATATGTAGTAGCCATACGCAGACTCAGACTTCGTTACAAGTGCTGCGGGGAGGTAATAAACCAAATGGTTAAAAAGTGTCATCTGTGGAACAGATGCAGAGGCGCCACTATTACATTACTGACTGGAAAGTGAAACAACTGAAGCCCTGCGCACCAAACTCAACATTCATCCAACGACAGCAGCTGCATTAGATTCACCTTCCACAGTCACTACAATGATTAGAAAAGCAGTTGAAGAATGGGAAACACTATTAAACATGCTGCATCTACATCCGCCACAAAGATAATGTTATTAAAACAAGATTAAAACCAGTGCGCTAAAACAGAAGCGAGAAAGAAACAGGAGAAAAGGAGGAAACCCCACCTCCATTTAAAACTTTGACCCAAATATCACTGCAACAAATTTATCGCGAATATCAAAACATAATTACGTGTCTATAGCCCATACTATATGGACACTTCGTGTGAGTAGCTAAATCTAAAACAACAACGACGTCGATTATAGCACTCTCCATCTATAACAGAACTAGGGAACACATGCACTTCTGCCACTGCTGCCCTCATTGTGGGATTGGAACGTAGACAAAAATGATCCACTGGATAGAGGTAAGGTTCCGAGAAAGAGACCTACTTAAGGACCAAGGTATTAGAATTACTATCAGCACATACAACGGTGGCACCAATTTACGGCGCAGGACCCCAACTACCCTTCAGCAGTAGTGAGGCCCTACAAGACCTCTTCAACCCGACCAAACTGGCAGCCCTAGACACGGCGAACTTAATCCTGACTCCACCGAGACAATATCTGCCCGCCAGGATGATCCTCGTTCAAAAAATTTCCCTAATCTCAAATGACTCATCCGGCGAGAACGTTAACATGAATGCAATGAACACGGCGCTGACGGTTGTCTCAGGAAAAAACATCGGACAAGACGAACATCGACGATCCTCATTGAAAAATATCAACACAAGAGGAGGCCACCTACACGACGACTAACAGCTTCAGATGCTATGGAGTAGCCTGTACGCCACAGCAGATCACCAAGCATCGATTCTTCACCTTAGGGCAGTGCTACAATACTCGCATAACCAAGAAGTGTACCCTGCAAGGCGTGAAATGCAGCATCTGCGTAAATGATCACAATTTCTAGGATTGTCGGGTCGACCATTAACGCTGTCTTCTATGCAATGGAGACCACACAGCTCTCTCTCCAGAGTGCCCCATACGACAGGAAGACATCGCCAAGATGGCAGAAGAGAGACAAGCCCCAACGACATACAACATACAGGTAGGAGTTTCCCCTGCTCTCCCTACTAGCGGTGCTGCAGATGTAATGGCCACACACCAGCCAAACTACTGAGCAAATCGTTCCCACCTCTCTAGCTAGTCGATGATTCAACCGCAGACGCACACCCAAGCAGGTGACCAATCACATACCCAGGAACGGCCACCCCACCAACCATGCAAACCAGCCTGCTTCCAGCCCTAGAAAGAAACTTTGTCGAAAGAATCGCCGGCGCCAACAACCCCACATCTCGTCCTGCAGCAGGGTTAAGCCCTGGCACTATTCCCTTCGACTCCAGAGCTTCCACTCCGCACATATTCTTCAGCTATACCCACTCCCTGCTCGCCCCATGGGGATCTTGTCCTGTATATTGAACAAGAAGAAGAACGCCCGACAAGTCTCGCAAGGAGCTCAACCAAGGTAAGAGATGGTGATCAGTTCGCTTGTAGATAATATAAATTGTAGCCCTCAGTTGACTGACTCAATTGTTGACTGGAATGGAGCGTTTGGTATTTTGTTATTGCATATTACTCAAATAGTATTATATTAATATTATATTAATATTACTCAAACAGCATTACTTGTTACTTAATTGGTTTTGATCAATTTTCCGGTTCATAGAGAAATATTTTCTCTGGTGATTTGTATATTGACGTGTTCACTTCCATTAATGATGCGAGTGTGGAAAGTAACTTGTTTGACCTGTGCGAAGGATGCATCCTCCCTTAAACACACAAACCTTTCTGTTTGCATATTTTTGCTGGGCGTTCTTAATCATTTGGGAGCGTCATGCTTGGGCGTTGGTGCCCCCTTGCCTTGCCAGCCTAATTACCCTCTGTGTATAGCTCACACTTCTTATGTTGTCAGGTATTTGTAGCAAAGAAAATGGTAAATTTAGTACAGTGATGGTATGTGGGTAGGAGGCTAGCAGGGAGGGAGGGAGAGGGAGGGAGTGGAGGGGGAAGGGTGGGAGGGAGAGAAAGGGGGGGGGGAAGGGAGGGAGGGAATTATCAGGGGAAAGCGCCAAGCCATTGCGACTATATAGCACTGAAAAAGGGGTCAGGATAAGGATTTGGGATGGGACGGGGGAAAGGAATGATGCCCAACCACTTGGACGGTTGGGGATTTGAACGCTGACCTGCACGAAGCCAGACCGTCGCTCTACCGTCCAACCCAAGTGGTCGAAGAGAGATAGAGAGAGAGAGGGAGAGGGAGAGGGTGGGGAGAGGAAGAGAAAACTAGAGATAATGAGAGTACTGGTGTAGGAGGATACATAATATAATTAAGCTACACAGTACCAGGTCAGTCAAGAGGTGGGACCGGGCAGTTTACCAATCCTACCCACAAATAATAAAGGATAGATACGCACTATTAAATAAGCTCTCAGACATGTGTGGTTAATAACATATCGTTGAGATACTAAACATAAACGCCTAGAGCACTAAGGACTCGCAGTATACACACACATAAAGTGTATCTTCAGTGTGAGCTTCTCGTGAGCACGTGGAACACGCTCAAGTGGTAGATAATTAATGAATGCCACCTTCATACAGTGATCTACCAACCACTTGCGCTGGACGGTAGAGAGACGGTTTCGTTTCATGCAGGTCGGCGTTCAATCCCCAACCGTCCAAGTGGTTGGGCACCATTCCTTTCCCTCTGTCCCATCCCAAATCCTTATCCTGACCCCTTCCCAGTGCTATATAGTCGTAATGATTTGGCGCTTTCTCCCGATAGTTCTCTTCCCTTCCATGCAATGATTCAAATGTAGATATGAAAAAACGTTTCCGACAATTTTATATAGAACAATTACACATCAGTTAAGATGCGGTTTAGTGGTTGTTCTCAAGATCTTGAACATACCTCCTATAGCGCATTTATTGCAGGTCTTCAGGTTATTCCCTTGACGGCGTATTAACTCGCCAATTAATGTTATTTCTCACACCAAAAGAGGCTGCTTAGCCTGGTCTACACAAACATCGTCTCGAACTATTAATACCTTGACCAGACCACAAACTAGAAAGTGAAATGACGACGTTTCGGTCCGTCCTGGACCATTCTGAAGTCGATTGTGGACCATAAGAAGGTGTCAATACCTTCTTATCAAGAATGAGTAATAAACAGGCGATGAGTCACAATAACGTGGCTAAAGTATGAAGCACAATCGACTTGAGAATGGTCCAGGACGGACCGAAACGTCGTCGTCCCTTCACCTTCTAGTGTGTGGTCTGGTCAACAATGAGTAATAAAGATATACTGTTATTCTGAGCATCAGTAGATTTACGTATAGTAGATTGGGCAAGTTTTCATATCTCACGTAAGGGTGTCGTACAGGGACATGTGGCCATATATCTAATTCTTGAACTGATGACGTTTTTGCATTATTCTAGGCATCTCATAACAAGTCTGAAGGAGCTAATGACAGTTACATTAAATAATGTAGTGTTGGTGAGCATGACACTGTTCTTGCTGGCAGAGTTTACACACAAGTGCTCATAAGTGGGAGAGCTTTCTCTTGTAGTCGGCTGTTACACGTACCGGAAGCCCAGCTTGAGCCTGGTAATTACTGTGACGAAGCAACACGAGTGTTCTTCCGAATGAGGCCATTCCCTCAACACAGTCCATACAGTTCTCGTGATGGTCTAAGTGGTTTGGCACACTTCCTTCCCGCCGTCCTATCGCAGTTCCAATCTTCTTCTCGTAAACCTTCCAAGAGATAATGGCTTGGCGCTTTCTCCTTAACGTTATCAATCGCCATATAATGCGACTCGACCCTCACAACGTTGCCAGGGTGTTGCATATGTTGTTATAATGTCTATTGTCACACTCTTCAATAATGCATGAACACGTTATTTCACTTACGTGACTCTCCCAGGCACCCATTAGCATCATCTGGGCCCCCTCCCTCAATCTCAATAACCATATATATATATCCTGACGTGTTAGTGCCGCGAGGCGGATAATGGGCACATGTCGTAAAAATCCTGCATTAGCAGGCGTGATAGATCATGGTGTACCTACCACTTTTAAAATGTCGGGAACCCTTCATGGTATGTGAGGCTTGCTGAACGGGATACTTGAGGCTGAAACAGACGGGTCGGATGCTGTGTGTGTGTTGTTAAGGTGAAAAGTTATGAGCAGCAGGCCGGTAATTAGTATATAAAGTAAGCCAATGTGACACGTCATTTCCTGTAGGAAAATAGCATCGGTTTTTTTTATTTAAAGGTTTAAGCTTATTGTATGTGTTAAGGAGCGCTTCTGAAACCATTATTATTATAATTAGTTTGTTGGGCTCTGGCACGGAAAATTAGTATAGGTAAACCTGATGTGGATTATGTATTGGATTACAAGCTATATAAAATTACCTCTTGTGATGGTAATTTTTTTTCTTAAAAGAGCAGTTTCGGGTTATGGGTAATTGTGTGCCAGCTCCAGCAGGGCATCTCACCTGTGTCCAGTAGCATGTAAACAACTGTTGTTCTGTGACTTGACTTGTTCCCTACTCTTCTGCAGCCTTGACCTGGGGGGGGGGTGGGGGGGGCGGGGCTGACAGCTGAGTGGACAGCGCTTCATATTCGTAGTCCTGAGGTTCCGGGTCCGATCTCCGGTGGAGGCGGGAACAAAATAGGCAGGTTCTCTCTCACCCTGTTGCTTCTGTTACCTGGCAGTAAATAGGTACCTGGGAGTTAGACAGCTGCTACAAGCTGCTTCCTTGACGGGGGGGGGGGGGTAACAAAAAGGAGGTCAGGTCGAGGACCGGGCCGCGGGGACGCTAAGCTCCGAAATCATCTGGAGATAATCTCAAGATAAGTAGATGGCCTATCATTATCCATGCCCTTTTCTCCCATTCTTCCGTATCAATTCATATCTAATTCTCATTCCTTATTTACTTCTTTCACAAACCTCTCGAATTTCTGTGACTTCAATTTATATTTGGGATTAAGGTTTTTTTTTTATTTATATTTTTACATGCAAGCATGCGATTTAAATTACAATAAAACATAAAATTAGAAACATAACAGAACAAAACAAGAAACCGCCGGCCAGAAGGACTGACAGAACAACAAGTACCAAAACTGGAAAGGGTACAGGAAATGCAGAATACACAGGTTACAAAATAGTGAACAAAACAGAAAACAATCACAAACAAGCATGCAATGCAAGCAAAACAAGAACATAGCAACAAGTTAAAACATTTTAGCAGTATGAAACAAAACAGAAGCGCCGGCCTGAAGGACCGACAACAAAGCACAACAGTATGAACAAAATGAAACATAATAAAAAATACAATAAAATAGCACACCACACAACCAGCCAATAACAAACAAAAAAATATTAAAAAAAAGATACAAATAAAAGACAAACACCACACGTAAGCATAAAATAAAACACATAGGGCACGGTAATAACACAACATAAATACATGAAGACTAACACACACACCAAACCACCCGCCTCGCCACAAACAAGGGGAGGGTCACGGACACAAACTACCGAAAGGCAAACAGCCAGCCAGAAGGGCACACAGCACAAAATTAAGCACAAAAGTAGAAAATCATCAGACATACTTGCCCGGAAACACGTCCCGAGGGAATTGTACATGGAACGCCTCCCATCACAACCACTGCCAAGGGCCCTGACCATCCACCGGGGACGCCATATCATCCGGGACATTGGCAACAAACACCCTCAAACAGGGCACCCAAATGGTATCACTCCTGATCCGAGTGATCGGCACACGCTCCCACACCAATGGAACTGCCCCACCCTGAAAGTCCAGCGCCTCCTCGCAGATCGGTAACAGAGCAATCCGCGCCCAGTGACCCAACGGCATCACAGACTCCGGTAACACAGTCCCCAAGTCCCCAACGGACATCCTCAGAGGAGGGAGCCGGACAGAAGGCACCACCACAGGGGCACCAGCGTCCACGGGCACACCACCGGACGACCGCCGGGATACTGAACTGCGCACATCCTTCCACAAGGTCACCACCAAGCCACGCCCAACCCCTTCATCCCCACCATCCCTGGCAGCGGAGGCCACCACGCCCCACCGCGGAGAGGCCCCCGGTGGAGAAGAAACATCAGGCACACCCGAGACACAGGCACCAACGTCAGCAGGCACATGGACTTCCGCCACCACTAACTGCGGAGCCAGCGACGCATCCGGAACCACTCCATCCACACCCGAAGACCCACAGTCACTAAATTCCCCAACATCAGCCCAGGCTTACGACGAACGCCGGGAACGTTTGGGCACCGGCCTGAGATCGTCAGAGCCGGAAGCTGACCCAGAAACACGGTCCCCACTAGCCGGACGAACTGACGCCCGCCGCAGAACAGCAGCAGCCTCGACCACAGGGGGAACTGGACCACACACATCAGGGGCCCCCACAGCCACCCCAGCACCCAGCACAGCCGGGACCCGAGGCGAGGATGCAGGGCCAGGCGCAGCAGCTGAAGTCGGGTGTGCACACGGCGTTGCCTCACAGGGAGCAACAGGAAGGTCCACGGGAGCAACAGCGACAGGAGCAGGAGTAGCATCCGACGGCACTGCAACATCCGGAGGAGGGTCGATGACAACCGGGGGAACGTCGGGCGACGCAGGGGGAGCCTTAGCGACGAACGGGACGCTCACCTCCTCACCCCCGGAGTCCTCGTCCAGAGGGAGCGGCGGGAAATCCTCTTCCCGGAACAAGTTGACTTGAGCAACCGGGGCCGCATCGCACCCGGCAGCCTGATGCCCCAACAGGCCACACCAGAAACAGGTACGAGGCTGCCGGGCATAGTATACCCGGACGTAGTACCCCAGAAGCTGGACCGAAGATGGAATATCCGACCGCAGTCGCATCCCCAAGGTGCGAACGTTCGTCCGCCTACCTGCATACCTCCCAGAGGAGAGCGTGTTGACCCGCACACTGATGACCGCTCCAAACTGCTGAAAGTAACGCCGGAGAACGTCCTCGGGAAACTCCAGGTGCGCCCCATGCACACTGACATACGTCAGTGCACCTCTACGGTCCGAGATGGATACAGAGCTGGCACCACCCGGCAGCGACAACGAACGTCCCTCGTAACGACGGAGAAAATCACGGTACTCCTCCTCCGTCACGAACTTGATGACAACCTGGTGGGCAGTTACAAGCTCAATACCGTAAACGGCCATCACAGGGACACGGAGCATGTCGCACATGACCATTTCAATAGCCGCATATCCAGCACGACCAGTGAACTCTAGGCCCACGGAGTTCACGCGCTTAACAGGAGGAAGGTGACCACCCATGGCAAGCTCGCCACGTCAACACGCAGCCAGCAACAACAGCAGGGGGGGGGGGAGCAGAGACGCCCACACCCCCTGGTGACGAAGACAGCGAACACCCCAAACTACCAGCGGCCAGACGACACGTCTGTACCCCACGGCAGGTGGACTCCCTTGGGATTAAGGTGGTGTTTTTCCCTGCTGAGGCCAAGACGTCTCGTACTTGTCTCATCACTGAACAACTGTCAAGGGTTGCCATGTCAGGTGTCTATCACACGCTTTTAAAGCCAGTCTCCATATCAACATCTTAGATCCTGGTATGCCTAAGATAACGTGTTTTCCTCTTATTAATACTGTTCTGATATATCCTTACTCTCCAAGTCTAGACCTTCAACGAGTGTCTAATGATAAATTGAGAAATTTGGATGGAGCGCCGGTTTGAGTGGTTTTCCATATGACGTTTGAAACCCAAATGAGCCCTGAGCACTTGATACACCCACCAATGAGAGCCCCCGAGATGCAAGTCTGCCTTGTTTTGATTGGTGCTTTTAATGTTGACATATCTGTGCCATGTATGTCCTAACTTCTGATGGCTGTGATATGTCGTTATGAATATATAAGTAGATAGTGAACCAAGGAAACACTATTTTAGACGTAAAATAATACATTTCGTAAATTTTTTATGCATGGTAATATTAAATCTTTTGCTAAATTGAATTTATCCCTAGAAGTTATGCATAGAGGAATAGGGCTGCTATACGACGTTCAGAGGAACTGTGATGAACTAAATATTTCAAGTAGCTTCCTTGCATTACTTTCTAATTTTCCATTACTGCGAACTTGGGACCATTAATTATAGATGTCTAGTTTAACGTTGGCATTTAAATTGACAAACTAATGGAGAATAATAAAAATGGTGTTCAAACAGATGTTTTTTTTAACTTGAATAAAAATAAGAGCAATTACTTTTATGGTACACTGTAGCTTTTTTGGTTTGTAAAAAATATTATGCTCATAGCAGCTTAAGTTAAGATTTGTAACAACACAGATCTTTACTCAGCCTCTTAATACTTGGAAGGCACTTGAACAATTTCTCGCACTAAATGTTTAATGTTGGGAGGTGAGGAAGTAATGTTTGTGTTTGGTAGATATGTGTAGCACGTGAGGTGGGTAAAGTGGACCAGCAGCCCTCCCATCAATAATGGAGTGTAACGAGGGCGGGAGTTTATGTATCTCCATTATTTTTTGTCTGCCTTGATACTGTAAAAACGAGTTACGAACCGGAGAAAATTGGATGCCAAGCAGCAGACAGTTTTGCTAATGCTCTCTGCTGTGGTGATTATCAAGTACTGCTGGCGTCAGCAAGCTGTGTGTTGACAGTGATTGTGATGTACGAGACGTGTGTGAGGCTGGTTATAAACTCATTTAAATGTACGCTGCTTTGTCGACAATTTAAAGCAATATCGTCGTTATATTAAGTGCTGGATTATCCACTTAAAAATTAGTTATTCTTGCCTGAATAAACTAAGAAAAATTATTTCGAGGCATTTTTGGTTTTCAGGTCAACTGTTCATTATTCGTTGCTTAACATGTGTGGATTTTGGCCAGGGGGGGGGGGGTGTCCTCTGCAGCTGTAGTTGGAACCAGCTAAGCTGACTGCAACTGTATTTGGAATAATTTAAGCTCAATTCTGCAGCTGTGGTTGGAACAAGCTAAGCTTGATTGGAGCAAGCTATGTTGACCCTAGGTGGAGTGTAGCTCTTGGGCTAACACAGTGCCACGAGAAGTGTAACTCTTGGGTTTTGGCTCTCAAGATACTACTTATTTTACGTTTTATCACTCTAAGTAATCAATGACATTTTTTAATTTTGTCTTATCCGAGAGAATCCCGTAGTGGTTTTGACTATTTACGTTTTTTTTAGTGAGGTGTAATTTGTTTAACCTATGATCGTTTCCTCCCTATTTCGTCCCTCGTCCCTATTTCTCGGCCGACCCTAAGACTTTGTGGTTTGCTATCCGCCTTTGACGTCATTCCCTTGTCATGCCTTCCTGTCTCAGTTCATTCAGTCTGTCCCAGATCTGAATCACGATTTTCCTCTGCTCGGCTCATCGTGTACTTAATTAAATATTTGCCAATTATCCCGTCGTTTTTCATGTTCAGATCACTGTCTCAACAAACTCAGCCATCCATCTGTCTTTTCATGTCTATCTCGTCGTCACAGTTTTTCATCTGAGTCATAATTTCATGTCAGCTATTTAATCCCCTATAAGTCTGTTTCTTATCAGATTCACTGTCTTTATCAACATTTGCTGCTCATGTGAAAATGATTTCTGTTTACATGAGTCTTTATCTCTTAATCGGATTCACATTATTATCAGTGTTAACTTGATCCGAACCACTTCCTCTTAATAGGTTGAATTAGTTAAATTTTATCCGGCGTAATTTTCTTCTCACCAACTCCCAAATCGCGTCCGTGTTTTTAACGTCCTTATCCGTCTGTCTCGCGTTGATCTGTCACTCTTGTACGCTTCACCTGTCTTATCTCCCTCGTAAACTACTTATCATGCCGTCCATCCGACTAATCCTGTCATCCATTTATCTAACCCTTATTTGTAACATTAACTTGCATCTCTTATCGAGTTCTCCATCGACTTATCCGATCAACCAATCGGCCTTTCTCAATTCGAACTCTCCCCTTCACTGTTCTGTGTTCGATTCCTCTTCATTTCAAGCCCACTTACTATGATATCCTGCACATCCTGATCATGGTATCCGGCTGCCCATATATCCGGCTGGTCAAACAGTGAGTGAGAGGTTGTGTTGCCGGTACTCTCTCCAGCCTGTTCCTGTCATCCAATCTTAGTCTAATCATACTTGTCTAGTCTTTCTCTCTTTATGTGTGTTTGTCTGTGTCTTTGTACTCACCTATTTGTGCTTGCGGGGGGTTGAGCTTTAGCTCTTTGGTCCCGCCTCTCAACTGTCAATCAACTGGTGTACAGATTCCTGAGCCTACTGGGCTCTATCATATCTACATTTAAAACTGTGTATGGAGTCAGCCTCCACCACATCACTGCCTAATGCATTCCATCCGTTAACTACTGACACTGAAAAAGTTCCTTCTAACGTCTCTGTGGCTCATGTGGGTACTCAGTTTCCACCTGTGTCCCCTTGTTCGCTTCCCACCAGTGTTGAATAGTTTGTCCTTGTTTACCCGGTTGATTCCCCTGAGGATTTTGTAGGTTGTGATCATGTCTCCCCTTACTCTTCTGTCTTCCAGTGTCGTAAGGTGTATTTCCCGCAGCCTTTCCTCGTAACTCATGCCTCTTAGTTCTGGGACTAGTCTAGTGGCATACCTTTGGACTTTTTCCAGCTTCGTCTTGTGCTTGACAAGATACGGGCTCCATGCTGGGGCTGCATACTCCAGGATTGGTCTTACATATGTGGTGTACAAGATTCCGAATGATTCCTTACACAGGTTCCTGAATGCTGTTCTGATGTTAGCCAGCCTCGCATATGCCGCAGACGTTATTCTTTTTATGTGGGCTTCAGGAGACAGGTTTGGTGTGATATCAACTCCTAGATCTTTCTCTCTGTCCGTTTCATTAAGTGCTTCATCTCCTGTTCTGTATCCTGTGTCTGGCCTCCTGTTTCCACTGCCTAGTTTCATTACTTTGCATTTACTCGGGTTGAAGTTCAACAGCCATTTGTTGGACCATTCACTCAGTCTGTCTAGGTCATCTTGTAGCCTCCTACTATCGTCCTCAGTTTCAATCCTCCTCATAATTTTTGCATCATCGGCAAACATTGAGAGAAACGATTCTATACCCTCTGGGAGATCATTTACATATATCAGAAACAGTATAGGTCCAAGGACTGACCCCTGTGGGACTCCACTCGTAACGTCTCGCCAATCTGAGATCTCACCCCTCACACTGACTCGTTGTCTCCTGTTACTTAGGTACTCCTGTATCGAATGGAGTACCTTCCCTTTCACTCCAGCCTGCATCTCCAGTTATTTCACTAGCCTCTTGTGTGGCACTGTATTAAAGGCTTTCTGGCAATCCAAAAGTAAGCAGTCTGCCCACCCTTCTCTTTCTTGCCTTATTTTTGTTTGTGTGCCTGTGTGTCTGTGTCTGTCTTTGTGTGTGTATTTTGTGGTTATCCGTAGTCACCTTTTATCATTCCTTCTGATATATTAATTCTCCTTCCCGCACTGTTACTCTCTACTTCCATTTGCTCCTTCCTCCCATTCATTCCTCTCCTCCTCTTCCCTCCGACACCGAGTAAGATTCGTGCGTGTACTAACTAGAAGGCTCCAAACCCAAATTTCGTAATATTTTTATCTCTGACGGATATTTCATACTTATTACGTGTATCAGTAATATATATCAGGACATTAGTCAAGCGTCACCCCCACTCAGGTGTGGTGGCTTGCAGGTCTCTCTTTATCTATGTTGATGTTTCATTGTTGTGTTGTGTGGGGGCGCTGTCGTGCACTTTGATGACGGTGTTCGGTGCTTCCCCGGCTCTATTGTTAGGTCCTGGCGGTCATGTTCCCCTCGTGAGCAAGTTTATGTTTGTCCCTCTAGTAGTGCCACCGCTTATATATTATATAATATAATTATATATATATATATATATATATATATATATATATATATATATATTATATAATATAGCATAGTAGAACTCTGTTTAGTGTTTGCAGGTTATAGTTGTGTGTGTGTAAACTAAAGTCTTTGAAAAATAAATAAATAAATAAATATATATATATATATATATATATATATATATATATATATATATATATATATATATATATATATATATATATATACATATATATATATATATATTTATATATATATTAGTATATTTTGGTAGCAGTCTTTCCTGTAGACATATATTATTAAATATGACCGAAAAATTAAGATTAATAATTCTAACACGAATTTTCTCAATCTTTCGTACATTTCTTTTCACTGTTAGAGGTAAATCAAAAATCAATTCTCCAAAATTCATTTTTATTTCTAGTCTGACGCGACACGAGCGCGTTTTGTAAAACTTATTACATTTTCAAAGACTTTAGTTTACAAATACACAACTGAATAGAACTTACGCATCTCCGATTTTATATCTACATTTTAGTGAGGTGGATGGGGTGAGGTGGCATTAATAGGGTATTAATTTCATCAACACAAGACAGAACAAGAGGTGGCATTAATAGGGTATTAATTTCATCAACACAAGACAGAACACGAAACAATGGGTATTGAATAAAAGTGTTTGTAGAAAGCCTATTGGTCCATATTTCTTGATGCTTCTATATTGGAGCGGAGTCTTGTGGTGGGTAGAATATAGTTGTGCATTAATTGGCTGTTGATTGCTGGTGTTGACTTCTTGATGTGTAGTGCCTCACAAACGTCAAGCCGCCTGCTATCGCTGTATCTATCGATGATTTCTGTGTTGTTTACTAGGATTTCTCTGGCGATGGTTTGGTTGTGGGAAGAGATTATATGTTCCTTAATGGAGCCCTGTTGCTTATGCATCGTTAAACGCCTAGAAAGAGATGTTGTTGTCTTGCCTATATACTGTTTTTTTGGAGCTTACAGTCCCCAAGAGGGCATTTGAAGGCATAGACGACGTTAGTCTCTTTTAAAGCGTTCTGTTTTGTGTCTGGAGAGTTTCTCATGAGTAGGCTGGCCGTTTTTCTGGTTTTATAGTAAATCGTCAGTTGTATCCTCTGATTTTTGTCTGTAGGGATAACGTTTCTATTAACAATATCTTTCAGGACCCTTTCCTCCGTTTTATGAGCTGTGGAAAAGAAGTTCCTGTAAAATAGTCTAATAGGGGGTATAGGTGTTGTGTTAGTTGTCTCTTCAGAGGTTGCATGGCGTTTCACTTTCCTTCTTATGATGTCTTCGACGAAACCATTGGAGAAGCCGTTGTTGACTAGGACCTGCCTTACCCTACAGAGTTCTTCGTCGACTTGCTTCCATTCTGAGCTGTGGCTGAGAGCACGGTCGACATATGCGTTAACAACACTCCTTTTGTACCTGTCTGGGCAGTCACTGTTAGCATTTAGGCACATTCCTATGTTCGTTTCCTTAGTGTAGACTGCAGTGTGGAAACCTCCGCTCTTTTCCATGACTGTTACATCTAGAAAGGGCAGCTTCCCATCCTTTTCCATCTTGTAAGTGAAACGCAGCACGGAACTCTGCTCAAATGCCTCCTTCAGCTCCTGCAGATGTCTGACATCAGGTACCTGTGTGAAAATGTCGTCAACATACCTGCGGTATATGGCCGGTTTCAAGTTCATGTCGACTAGGACTTTTTGCTCGATGGTACCCATGTAGAAGTTTGCAAACAGGACACCTAGGGGAGAACCCATGGCGACCCCATCTACTTGCTTATACATGTGTCCATCCGGGCTCAAGAAGGGTGCCTCTTTAGTACAAGCTTGGAGTAGTTTCCTCAGAATATTTTCTGGTATGTCAAGAGGAGTACAGGCTGGATCACGATACACTCTGTCGGCTATCATCCCGATTGTCTCGTCCACAGGTACGTTGGTAAACAGCGATTCTACGTCCAACGAGGCTCTTATCCCTGTGGCCCGTGTGCCCCGCAGTAAGTCAACAAATTCCTTTGGAGACTTCAGGCTGAAGGCGCAGGGAACATAAGGAGTCAGCAGGCCGTTGAGTCGCTTCGCCAGTCTGTACGTGGGTGTGGGTATCTGGCTAATGATTGGCCGAAGTGGGTTTCCAGGCTTGTGTGTCTTGACATTTCCATACGCATATCCAGGTTTATATTCCCCAATGATCTTTGGCAGGTGAAGTCCGGATTTCTTGGCGTTCACAGTTTCTCATGAAACTCATGAGAAACTCTCCAGACACAAAACAGAACGCTTTAAAAGAGACTAACGTCGTCTATGCCTTCAAATGCCCTCTTGGGGACTGTAAGCTCCAAAAAACCCAGTATATAGGCAAGACAACAACATCTCTTTCTAGGCGTTTAACGATGCATAAGCAACAGGGCTCCATTAAGGAACATATAATCTCTTCCCACAACCAAACCATCGCCAGAGAAATCCTAGTAAACAACACAGAAATCATCGATAGATACAGCGATAGCAGGTGGCTTGACGTTTGCGAGGCACAACACATCAAGAAGTCAACACCAGCAATCAACAGCCAATTAACGCACAACTATATTCTACCCACCACAAGACTCCGCTCCAATATAGAAGCATCAAGAAATATGGACCAATAGGCTTTCTACAATCACTTCTATTCAATACCCATTGTTTCGTGTTCTGTCTTGTGTTGATGAAATTAATACCCTATTAATACCACCTCTTGTTCTGTCTTGTGTTGATGAAATTAATACCCAATTAATGCCACCTCACCCCATCCACCTCTCTCAAATGTAGATATAAAAACGGAGATGCGTAAGTTCTATTCAGTTGTGTATTTGTAAACTAAAGTCTTTGAAAATGTAATAAGTTTTACGAAACGCGCTCGTGTCGCGTCAGACTAGAAATAAAAATGAATTTTGGAGAATTGATTTTTGATTTACCTCCAACAGTGAAAAGAAATGTACGAAAGATTGAGAAAATTCGTGTTAGAATTATTAATCTTACTTTTCGGTCATATTTAATAATATATATATATATATATATATATGCGGAAAATCCACAGAGAAATATGAAATGAGGTGAACGTTTCGGCTTTGTTAAAGCCTTTGTCAACACCAGACTGACTCAGTCAGTCTGGTGTTGACAAAGGCTTTAACAAAGCTGAAACGTTCACCTCATTTCATATTTCTCTGTGGATTTTCCGCATAAAATGATCAGTGTTTTGTGATCGTCAATTGCATATATATATATATATATATATATATATATATATATATATATATATATATATATATATATATATATATATATATGTCGTACCTAGTAGCCTGAACGCACTTTTTGGCCTACTATGCAAGGCCCGATTTGCCTAATAAGCCAAGTTTTCCTGAATTAATATATTTTCTCTAATTTTTTTCTTATGAAATGATAAAGCTACCCATTTGATTATGTATGAGGTCAATTTTTTTTTATTGGAGTTAAAATTAACGTAGATATATGACCGAACCTAACCAACCCTACCTAACCTAACCTAACCTATCTTTATAGGTAAGGTTAGGTTAGGTAGCCGAAAAAGTTAGGTCAAGTTAGGTTAGGTAGGTTAGGTAGTCGAAAACCAATTAATTCATGAAAATTTGGCTTATTAGGCAAATCGGGCCTTGAATAGTAGGCCGAGAAGTGCGTTCTGGCTACTAGGTACGACATATATTATATATATATATATATATATATATATATGGGGTGGCTCAAATAGCCAAATATATATATATGGGGCGGTGGGGTGGTTCAAATAGCCTCGGCTATCACCTCATTTTGTCCGGTCGTGATGGTCAAGTGGATTAAGGCGTCTTGTACATACCAGTTGCGTGGCTCCTGGGAGTATGGGTTCGAGTCACTTCTGGGGTGTGAGTTTTTATATATATATATATATATATATATATATATATATATATATATATATATGTTTCCCACTGTTGTGTTTTTCAAGAGATCCATAACCTTTAAGCACCTTTTTGCATTATTATTTTTGTATCAACCCATGTATATCTTGTAACCATCAAATGCATAATAAAGCACAAAAAATAAAAAAGGAAGGGGGTGGTAGGAGAAAAGCACACAGAAACTGTATTGGAGGGGATCTAAACATTCCCTCTAATGCGTTATGCGTGGTTTCCTCCGAGGCTATGGGTCCCCCTTCTTCCAGCTAGAGGTGGTACTCCCTTCCATTGTTAAAAACAAAAAAAAAAAAAAAAAAATATATATATATATATATATATATATATATATATATATATATATATATATATATATATATATATATATATATATATTAGTATACTTGGTAGCAGTCTTTCCTGTAGACACACATTATTAAATATGACCAAAAAAGTAAGATTAATAATTCTAACACGAATTTTCTCAATGTTTCTAATATTCTTTTTCACTGTTGATGGTAACTGAAAAATCAATTCTCCAAAATTCATTTTTGTAAAACTTATTACATTTTTAAAGACTTCAGTTTACACACAACTATAACTGAACAGAGTTTAAAACAGCTTCGATTTTTTATACCTGCATTTGGGTGAGGTGATATGTTACAACAGTTTTGGATGAGGTGAAAACAAACTTTCAACACAGGACACAACACGAAACAATGGGCATAATACTGGGTAAGTTAAAGGGAAGAATGGAAGTAAGTGCAAAGGGCCTATTGGCCCATATTTCTTGATGCTTCTATATTGGAGAGGAGTCTTGAGGTGGGTAGAATATAGTTGTGCATTAATTGGCTGTTGATTGCTGGTGTTGACTTCTTGATGTGTAGTGCCTCACAGATATCTAGCCGCCTGCTATCGCTGTATCAATCGATGATTTCCTTGTTTTTTTGCTAAGATTTCTCTGGTGATGGTTTGGTTGTGGGAAGAGATTATATGTTCCTTAATGGAGCCCTGTTGCTTATGCATCGTTAATCGCCTGGAAAGAGATGTTGTTGTCTTGCCTATATACTGAATTCTTTGAGGCTTACAGTCCCCAAGTGGGCATTTGAAGGCATAGACGACATTGGTCTCTTTTAAAGCGTTCTGCTTTGTGTCTGGAGAGTTTCTCATGAGTAGGCTGGCAGTTTTCATGGTTTTATAGTAGATCGTCAATTGTATCTTCTGATTTTTGTCTGTAGGGATAACATTTCTATTAACAATATCTTTCAGGACCCTTTCCTCCGTTTTATGAGCTGTGGAAAAGAAGTTCCTGTAAAATAGTCTAATAGGGGGTACAGGTGTTGTATTAGTTGTCTCTTCAGAGGTTGCATAGCGTTTCACTTTCCTTCTTATGATGCCTTCAACGAAACCATTGGAGAAACCGTTGTTGACTAGGACCTGCCTTACCCTACAGAGTTCTTCATCGACTTGCTTCCATCCTAAGCTGTGGCTGAGAGCACGGTCGACATGAGCGTTAACGACACTCCTCTTGTACCTGTCTGGGCAGTCACTGTTGGCATTGAGGCACATTCCTATGTTTGTTTCCTTAGTGTAGACTGCAGTGTGGAAACCTCCGCTCTTTTCCATGACTGTTACATCTAGAAAGGGCAGCTTCCCATCCTTTTCCATCTCGTAAGTGAAACGCAACACAGAATTCCGCTCAAATGCCTCCTTCAGCTCCTGCAGATGTCTGACATCAGGTACCTGTGCAAAAATGTCGTCAACATACCTGCAGTATATGGCCAGTTTCAAGTTCATGTCGACTAAGACCTTTTGTTCGATGGTACCCATGTAGAAGTTCGCAAACAGGACACCTAGGGGAGAACCCATGGCGACCCCATCTACTTGCTTATACATGTGCCCATCCGGGCTCAAGAAGGGTGCCTCTTTAGTACAAGCCTGGAGTAGTTTCTTTAGAATGTTTTCTGGTATGTCAAGAGGAGTACAGGCCGGATCACGATACACTCTGTCCGCTATCATCCCGATTGTTTCATCCACAGGTACATTGGTGAACAGTTATTCTACGTCCAACGAGGCTCTTATCCCTGTGGCCTGTGTTCCCCGCAGTAAGTCAACAAATTCCTTTGGAGACTTCAGGCTGAAGGTGCAAGGGACATAAGGAGTCAGCAAGCCGTTGAGTCGCTTCGCCAGTCTGTACGTGGGTGTGGGTATCTGGCTAATGATTGGCCGAAATGGGTTTCCAGGCTTATGTGTCTTGACATATCCATACGCGTATCCAGGCTTATATTTCCCAATAATCTTTGGGGAATATAAGCTTGAATTTGGTGGTTTTAAACAACTTTTAAATATGCAAATGCACGTTAATGTGTCTACTGATGGCAATGAGAGGAAAGCGATCAGAACAAGCGAGACATGGAAGTAAATCACAGAACAGAGATGGTATACATAATCTGGGATGTTTTGTTTTGTCTTTGACCACTCTGTTTCTCTCTCTCTCCCTCCCTTATATTGCCTTCTCCCTCTCACAAACTCCCGTCTTTCTTCAGCCACTGTAAGGGAGTTCCCCGCACGAACTCCACCCAAAACATTAGCCCACATCAATCAGAATCACAAGTGTCTTTAATTCGCTGATAAAGATCTCGAAGCTCTATTTAGCGTAAGCTTGCACCATATATTATGCTTCTCCTGCTTTTTGCAACATAAGCTTGCATCATAGTGCAATCGTTCGCTGCAGTATTTAGTATAAACATAATTATATAGTGCACTTTGGCTGCTTGATTTAGCATAAACTGGCATCACACTGTTGAGTATAACTTCACAGTTTTATGACCACCATATACTAACACACCGTGAAGATTATATATATATATATATATATATATATATATATATATATATATATATATATATATATATATATATATATATATATTATTAAATATGACCGAAAAAGTAAGATTAATAATTCTAACACGAATTTTCTCAATCTTTCGTACATTACGCTTCACTGTTGGAGGTAAATCAAAAATCACTTCTCCAAAATTCATTTTTATTTCTAGTCTGACGCGACACGGGCGCGTTTCGTAAAACTTATTACATTTTCAAAGACTTCACAAATACACAACTGATTAGAACTTACGTCTCTCTGATATTATATCTACATTTGAGTGAGGTGGGAAGGGTGATGTGGCATTAACACAAGACAGAACAGGAGGGGATATTAATAGGGTATTAAAAGTATCAACACAAGACAGAACAGAAACAATGGGTATTGAATAGAAGTGTTTGTAGAAAGCCTATTGGTCCATATTTCTTGATGCTTCTATATTGGAGCGGAGTCTTGAGGTGGGTAGAATATAGTTGTGCAATAATTGGCTGTTGATTGCTGGTGTTGACTTCTTGATGTGTAGTGCCTCGCAAACGTCAAGCCGCCTGCTATCGCTGTATCTATCGATGATTTCTGTGTTGTTTACTAGGATTTCTCTGGCGATGGTTTGGTTATGGGAAGAGATTATATGTTCCTTAATGGAGCCCTGTTGCTTATGCATCGTTAAACGCCTAGAAAGAGATGTTGTTGTCTTGCCTATATACTGGGTTTTTTGGAGCTTACAGTCTCCAAGTGGGCATTTGAAGGCATAGACGACGTTAGTCTCTTTTAAAGCGTTCTGTTTTGTGTCTGGAGAGTTTCTCATGAGTAGGCTGGCCGTTTTTCTGGTTTTATAGTAAATCGTCAGTTGTATTCTCTGATTTTTGTCTGTAGGGATAACGTTTCTATTAACAATATCTTTCAGGACCCTTTCCTCCGTTTTATGAGCTGTGGAAAAGAAGTTCCTGTAAAATAGTCTAATAGGGGGTATAGGTGTTGTTAGTTGTCTCTTCAGAGGTTGCATGGCTTTTCACTTTCCTTCTTATGATGTCTTCGATGAAACCATTGGAGAAGCCGTTATTGACTAGGACCTGCCTTACCCTACAGAGTTCTTCGTCGACTTGCTTCCATTCTGAGCTGTGGCTGAGAGCACGGTCGACGTATGCGTTAACAATACTCCTCTTGTACCTGTCGGGGCAGTCGCTGTTGGCATTTAGGCACATTCCTATGTTTGTTTCCTTAGTGTAGACTGCAGTGTGGAAACCTCCGCCCTTTTCCATGACTGTTACATCTAGAAAAGGCAGCTTCCCATCCTTTTCCGTCTCGTAAGTGAAACGCAGCACGGAACTCTGCTCAAATGCCTCCTTCAGCTCCTGCAGATGTCTGACATCAGGTACCTGTGTAAAAATGTCGTCAACATACCTGCAGTATATGGCCGGTTTCAAGTTCATGTCGACTAAGACTTTTTGCTCGATGGTACCCATGTAGAAGTTTGCAAACAGGACACCTAGGGGAGAACCCATGGCGATCCCATCTACTTGCTTATACATGTGCCCATCCGGGCTCAAGAAGGGTGCCTCTTTAGTACAAGCTTGGAGTAGTTTCCTCAGAATACTTTCTGGCATGTCAAGAGGAGTACAGGCTGGATCACGATACACTCTGTCGGCTATCATTCCGATTGTCTCGTCCACAGGTACGTTGGTAAACAGTGATTCTACGTCCAACGAGGCTCTTATCCCTGTGGCCCGTGTGCCCCGCAGTAAGTCCACAAATTCCTTTGGAGACTTCAGGCTGAAGGCGCAAGGAACATAAGGAGTCAGCAGGCCGTTGAGTCGCTTCGCCAGTCTGTACGTGGGTGTGGGTATCTGGCTAATGATTGGCCGAAGTGGGTTTCCAGGCTTGTGCGTCTTGACATTTCCATACGCATATCCAGGTTTATATTCCCCAATGATCTTTGGCAGGTGGAGTCCGGATTTCTTGGCGTTCACAGTTTCGATCAGTTTGTTGACCTTTACTTTTAATTCGGCTGTAGTGTCCTTCGTTACCCTTTGGAACTTAGTTTGGTCAGAGAGTATGATGTTCATTTTCGCCAGATATTCGTCTTTTTTAAGAATGACATATATTGGCGACTTGTCACCTCTCCTGACAACTATCTCCTTGTTCTCACGAAGGCTTTTAGCTGCCGCTTTAAGCTCGGGGGACAGTATGGTGCTTCTGTAGTTGCCTCGATTCTTTCCTCCTTCTGCAATAAGTTCTGCTTGTAAGGTATCTTTGGTAGTGACCTTCTTTTGTGTCTCGAGGTCGAATATGTCGTCCAACAGAATTTCCAACTCTACTTTCATACTGCTACAGAAGCACCATACTGTCCCCCGAGCTTAAAGCGGCAGCTAAAAGCCTTCGTGAGAACAAGGAGATAGTTGTCAGGAGAGGTGACAAGTCGCCAATATATGTCATTCTTAAAAAAGACGAATATCTGGCGAAAATGAACATCATGCTGCATCTCCCACCAAGCTTCAGGTGATGCTGCATCTCCCACCTGACCACCAAGCTTCAGGTGATGCTGCATCTCCCACCTGACCACCAAGCTTCAGGTGATGCTGCGTCTCCCACCTGACCACCAAGCTTCAGGTGATGCTGCGTCTCCCACCAAGCTTCAGGTGATGCTGCGTCTCCCACCTGACCACCAAGCTTCAGGTGATGCTGCGTCTCCCACCTGACCAAGCTTCAGGTGATGCTGCGTCTCCCACCTGACCACCAAGCTTCAGGTGATGCTGCGTCTCCCACCTGACCAAGCTTCAGGTGATGCTGCATCTCTCACCTGATCACCAAGCTTCAGGTGATGCTGCATCTCCCACCTGACCACCAAGCTTCAGGTGATGCTGCGTCTCCCACCTGACCACCAAGTTTCAGGTGATGCTGCGTCACCCACCTGACCACCAAGCTTCAGGTGATGCTGCGTCTCCCACCTGACCACCAAGCTTCAGGTGATGCTGCATCTCCCACCTGACCACCAAGCTTCAGGTGATGCTGCATCTCCCACCTGACCACCAAGCTTCAGGTGATGCTGCATCTCCCACCTGACCACCAAGCTTCAGGTGATGCTGCGTCTCCCACCTGACCACCAAGCTTCAGGTGATGCTGCATCACCCACCTGACCACCAAGCTTCAGGTGATGCTGCATCTCCCACCTGACCAAGCTTCAGGTGATGCTGCGTCACCCACCTGACCACCAAGCTTCAGGTGATGCTGCATCACCCACCTGACCACCAAGCTTCAGGTGATGCTGCGTCACCCACCTGACCAAGCTTCAGGTGATGCTGCATCACCCACCTGACCACCAAGCTTCAGGTGATGCTGCGTCACCCACCTGACCACCAAGCTTCAGGTGATGCTGCGTCTCCCACCTGACCAAGCTTCAGGTGATGCTGCGTCTCCCACCTGACCACCAAGCTTCAGGTGATGCTGCGTCTCCCACCTGACCAAGCTTCAGGTGATGCTGCATCTCCCAACTGATCACCAAGCTTCAGGTGATGCTGCATCTCCCACCTGACCACCAAGCTTCAGGTGATGCTGCGTCTCCCACCTGACCACCAAGTTTCAGGTGATGCTGCGTCACCCACCTGACCACCAAGCTTCAGGTGATGCTGCGTCTCCCACCTGACCACCAAGCTTCAGGTGATGCTGCATCTCCCACCTGACCACCAAGCTTCAGGTGATGCTGCATCTCCCACCTGACCACCAAGCTTCAGGTGATGCTGCGTCTCCCACCTGACCACCAAGCTTCAGGTGATGCTGCGTCTCCCACCAAGCTTCAGGTGATGCTGCATCTCCCACCTGACCACCAAGCTTCAGGTGATGCTGCGTCACCCACCTGACCACCAAGCTTCAGGTGATGCTGCGTCTCCCACCTGACCACCAAGCTTCAGGTGATGCTGCATCTCCCACCTGACCACCAAGCTTCAGGTGATGCTGCATCTCCCACCTGACCACCAAGCTTCAGGTGATGCTGCATCTCCCACCTGACCACCAAGCTTCAGGTGATGCTGCGTCTCCCACCTGACCACCAAGCTTCAGGTGATGCTGCATCTCCCACCTGACCACCAAGCTTCAGGTGATGCTGCATCTCCCACCTGACCACCAAGCTTCAGGTGATGCTGCATCTCCCACCTGACCACCAAGCTTCAGGTGATGCTGCGTCACCCACCTGACCACCAAGCTTCAGGTGATGCTGCATCTCCCACCTGACCACCAAGCTTCAGGTGATGCTGCATCTCCCACCTGACCACCAAGCTTCAGGTGATGCTGCGTCACCCACCTGACCACCAAGCTTCAGGTGATGCTGCATCACCCACCTGACCACCAAGCTTCAGGTGATGCTGCATCACCCACCTGACCACCAAGCTTCAGGTGATGCTGCGTCACCCACCTGACCAAGCTTCAGGTGATGCTGCATCACCCACCTGACCACCAAGCTTCAGGTGATGCTGCATCACCCACCTGACCACCAAGCTTCAGGTGATGCTGCATCACCCACCTGACTACCAAGCTTCAGGTGATGCTGCATCGACCACCTGACCACCAAGCTTCAGGTGATGCTGCATCACCCACCTGACCACCAAGCTTCAGGTGATGCTGCGTCTCCCACCTGACCACCAAGCTTCAGGTGATGCTGCATCTCCCACCTGACCACCAAGCTTCAGGTGATGCTGCATCTCCCACCTGACCACCAAGCTTCAGGTGATGCTGCGTCTCCCACCTGACCACCAAGCTTCAGGTGATGCTGCATCTCCCACCTGACCACCAAGCTTCAGGTGATGCTGCATCTCCCACCTGACCACCAAGCTTCAGGTGATGCTGCATCACCCACCTGACCACCAAGCTTCAGGTGATGCTGCATCACCCACCTGACTACCAAGCTTCAGGTGATGCTGCATCACCCACCTGACCACCAAGCTTCAGGTGATGCTGCATCACCCACCTGACCACCAAGCTTCAGGTGATGCTGCATCTCCCACCTGACCAAGCTTCAGGTGATGCTGCGTCTCCCACCTGACCACCAAGCTTCAGGTGATGCTGCATCTCCCACCTGACCAAGCTTCAGGTGATGCTGCGTCTCCCACCTGACCAAGCTTCAGGTGATGCTGCATCTCCCACCTGCCCAAGCTTCAGGTGATGCTGCATCACTCACCTGATCGTGGTCATGAACACAACTGGCCACTCCATATTTTTTTCCCAGAAATCTGATGTCTCGGATAATGTGTGTTTATAAAATACATTTTTGTCGGCTAAATATAAAATTCTCCATTAACGAAGCGATGGGTTATAAAAGCCTGTTATCAATCTGATTCATTAAATTACTTACGCCATAGTAATTTGATCATCTGCGATCAAATAAGAACAGTCTCTCGCCGCTTTAGGATGTCTCGCAGTGGGGTTCAACGACCTTGAGTGAATGGTCGTTAAGGCATCCTTTCAGGTAGCTAATATGTGTTAGGTCTTGCTGTATTAGGGAAAGGGTTCGTTAAAGCCTCTTTTTCAGGAAGTTGGGTCATTGGAGACCCTCTTCGTCTCAGGGTGAACGCTGGTAAAGGGCCAGCAGGTCTTCAGAGAAGACCTCACTATCGATTTGTCACGTGTTGCGTCAATTGATTTGTAAATCATCTGACGTAACGAATGTCTTGATCCTCTCACCAGCCCTTAATTTTGCCAGGCGTTTTGGAGCACCTTCTCGGGGAAGGTATTTAATTAAGCAGATATTCGATTGAGAAGGGGAAAAAATAACGGGACGTAATAGGTTCACATAGACCGTAACTGCTGTTGTCATAAGGGCAGTTTCCCTGTCTCCCAGCCACTGAGCCTCCCCTCGTGTCGCGAAATGTTTCCCCTTACTCATAATAATACCATAGTCTGCCTTAATTACAAGCGCAGGCGAGGTGAAAGCTTGACAGCCGTTCGACAACACATTTCAGTCGGCAACTTGAGAAGGATCATTTGCTGTCGTAAATATTGGTAATGAAAACATCTTCATTTATTTATTAAGGCATTTTGAGACCCGGTGCTCACCCTCTAGAGGCTCAGCTAACGTGTGGGTCGAAACACGCCCTGTTTCTTCTTATTCAATGGCGATACAAGGCTCTCTTTCACCTGCCGTGATATAATACACATGACCTAACACCGGGAAACCTCTCCAGAGTCGCAAACTTAGCCCTTCGTCCTCAACGGAATAAGGGCTGGTTTCGCGGGCGCGTCTTCAAATGGAAACAATGGGACTTGCTGGAGCACTACCTTAGGCTCAGTATGGGAAATGGTGTTGCAAATAGAGGGATGGGGAGGTGGTGAGCCAGGGATGGCGGGTCTCCTTCATGTTGGGCAGGAGACGTGAGAGCAGACTGTCATTAGTGTGGCCAGGGGAGGTAATCCTGGCCGGCAGCGGGCTGTTAGCATAGAGTAATGGGGTGAAGTAGAGAGGGGGCACAGGCTCTGTGGTGGTGGGTCTGGTGTGTTGTGGTAGTGGGTCTGGTGTGTTGTGGTAGTGGGTCTGGTGTGGTGGTGGGTCTGGTGTGTTGTGGTGGTGGGTCTGGTGTGTTGTGGTAGTGGGTCTGGTGTGTTGTGGTAGTGGGTCTGGTGTGGTGGTGGGTCTGGTGTGTTGTGGTGGTGGGTCTGGTGTGTTGTGGTAGTGGGTCTGGTGTGTTGTGGTAGTGGGTCTGGTGTGGTGGTGGGTCTGGTGTGTTGTGGTGGTGGGTCTGGTGTGTTGTGGTAGTGGGTCTGGTGTGTTGTGGTAGTGGGTCTGGTGTGTTGTGGTGGTGGGTCTGGTGTGTTGTGGTAGTGGGTCTGGTGTGTTGGTGGGTCTGGTGTGTTGTGGTAGTGGGTCTGGTGTGTTGTGGTAGTGGGTCTGGTGTGTTGTGGTAGTGGGTCTGGTGTGGTGGTGGGTCTGGTGTGTTGTGGTAGTGGGTCTGGTGTGTTGTGGTAGTGGGTCTGGTGTGTTGTGGTAGTGAGTCTGGTGTGTTGTGGTGGTGGGTCTGGTGTGTTTTGGTGGTGGGTCTGGTGTGTTGTGGTGGTGGGTCTGGTGTGTTGTGGTGGTGGGTCTGGTGTGGTAGTGGTGGTGGGTCTGGTGTGTTGTGGTGGTGGGTCTGGTGTGGTAGTGGTGGTGGGTCTGGTGTGATGTGGTAGTGGGTCTGGTGTGGTGGTGGTGGTGGGTCTGCTGTGGTGGTGGGTCTGGTGTGTTGTGGTAGTGGGTCTGGTGTGTTGTGGTGGTGGGTCTGGTGTGTTGTGGTAGTGGGTCTGGTGTGGTGGTGGGTCTGGTGTGTTGTGGTGGTGGGTCTGGTGTGGTAGTGGTGGTGGGTCTGGTGTGTTGTGGTAGTGGGTCTGGTGTGGTGGTGGGTCTGGTGTGTTGTGGTGGTGGGTCTGGTGTGTTGTGGTAGTGGGTCTGGTGTGTTGTGGTAGTGGGTCTGGTGTGTTGTGGTGGTGGGTCTGGTGTGTTGTGGTGGTGGGTCTGGTGTGTTGTGGTGGTGGGTCTGGTGTGTTGTGGTGGTGGGTCTGGTGTGGTAGTGGTGGTGGGTCTGGTGTGTTGTGGTGGTGGGTCTGGTGTGGTAGTGGTGGTGGGTCTGGTGTGATGTGGTAGTGGGTCTGCTGTGGTGGTGGTGGTGGTGGGTCTGCTGTGGTGGTGGGTCTGGTGTGTTGTGGTAGTGGGTCTGGTGTGTTGTGGTGGTGGGTCTGGTGTGTTGTGGTGGTGGGTCTGGTGTGGTGGTGGGTCTGGTGTGTTGTGGTGGTGGGTCTGATGTGTTGTGGTGGTGGGTCTGGTGTGTTGTGGTGGTGGGTCTGGTGTGTTGTAGTAGTGGGTCTGGTGTGTTGTGGTAGTGGGTCTGGTGTGTTGTGGTAGTGGGTCTGGTGTGTTGTGGTAGTGGGTCTGGTGTGTTGTGGTAGTGGGTCTGGTGTGTTGTGGTAGTGGGTCTGGTGTGTTGTGGTAGTGGGTCTGGTGTGTTGTGGTGATGGGTCTGGTGTGGTGTGGTAGTGGGTCTGGTGTGTTGTGGTGGTAGGTCTGGTGTGTTGTGGTAGTGGGTCTGGTGTGGTGTGGTAGTGGGTCTGGTGTGTTGTGGTAGTGTGTCTGGTGTGTTGTGGTGGTGGGTCTGGTGTGGTGTGGTGGTGGGTCTGGTGTGTTGTGGTAGTGGGTCTGGTGTGGTGTGGTGGTGGGTCTGGTGTGTTGTGGTGGTGGGTCTGGTGTGTTGTGGTGGTGGGTCTGGTGTGTTGTGGTGGTGGGTCTGGTGTGTTGTGGTAGTGGGTCTGGTGTGTTGTGGTGGTGGGTCTGGTGTGTTGTGGTGGTGGGTCTGGTGTGGTGGTGGGTCTGGTGTGTTGTGGTAGTGGGTCTGGTGTGTTGTGGTGGTGGGTCTGGTGTGTTGTGGTAGTGGGTCTGGTGTGTTGTGGTGGTGGGTCTGGTGTGTTGTGGTAGTGGGTCTGGTGTGGTGTGGTAGTGGGTCTGGTGTGGTGTGGTAGTGGGTCTGGTGTGTTGTGGTAGTGGGTCTGGTGTGTTGTGGTGGTAGTGGGTCTGGTGTGGTGTGGTGGTGGGTCGGGTGTGTTGTGGTGGTGGGTCTGGTGTGTTGTGGTGGTGGGTCTGGTGTGTTGTGGTAGTGGGTCTGGTGTGGTGTGGTGGTGGGTCTGGTGTGTTGTGGTAGTGGGTCTGGTGTGGTGTGGTGGTGGGTCTGGTGTGGTGGTGGGTCTGGTGTGTTATGGTGGTGGGTCTGGTGTGTTGTGGTGGTGGGTCTGGTGTGGTGTGGTGGTGGGTCTGATGTGGTGTGGTGGTGGGTCTGGTGTGGTGGTGGGTCTGGTGTGGTGGTGGGTCTGGTGTGTTGTGGTGGTGGGTCTGGTGTGTTGTGGTGGTGGGTCTGGTGTGTTGTGGTGGTGGGTCTGGTGTGTTGTGGTGGTGGGTCTGGTGTGTTGTGGTGGTGGGTCTGGTGTGTTGTGGTGGTGGGTCTGGTGTGGTGGTGGGTCTGGTGTGGTGGTGGGTCTGGTGTGTTGTGGTGGTGGGTCTGGTGTGGTGGGTCTGGTGTGTTGTGGTGGTGGGTCTGGTGTGTTGTGGTGGTGGGTCTGGTGTGTTGTGGTGGTGGGTCTGGTGTGTTGTGGTGGTGGGTCTGGTGTGTTGTGGTGGTGGGTCTGGTGTGTTGTGGTGGTGGGTCTGGTGTGTTGTGGTGGTGGGTCTGGTGTGGTGGTGGGTCTGGTGTGTTGTGGTGGTGGGTCTGGTGTGTTGTGGTCGTGGGTCTGGTGTGTTGTGGTGGTGGGTCTGGTGTGTTGTGGTGGTGGGTCTGGTGTGTTGTGGTGGTGGGTCTGGTGTGGTGGTGGGTCTGGTGTGTTGTGGTGGTGGGTCTGGTGTGGTGGTGTGGTGGGTCTGGTGTGTTGTGGTGGTGGGTCTGGTCTGGTGTGGTGTGGTGGTGGGTCTGGTCTGGTGTGGTGTGGTGGTGGGTCTGGTGTGGTGTGGTGGTGGGTCTGGTCTGGTGTGGTGGTGGGTCTGGTGTGTTGTGGTGGTGGGTCTGGTGTGTTGTGGTGGTGGGTCTGGTGTGTTGTGGTGGTGTGTTGTGGTGGTGGGTCTGGTGTGTTGTGGTGGTGGGTCTGGTGTGTTGTGGTGGTGGGTCTGGTGTGTTGTGGTGGTGGGTCTGGTGTGTTGTGGTGGTGGGTCTAGTGTGGTATGGTGGTGGGTCTGGTGTGGTGTGGTGGTGGTGGTGGTGGGTCTGGTGTGGTGTGGTGGTGGTGGTGGGTCTGGTGTGGTGTGGTGGTGGTGGTGGGTCTGGTGTGGTGTGGTGGTGGGTCTGGTGTGGTGTGGTGGTGTTGGTGGGTCTGGTGTGGTGTGGTGGTGGTGGTGGGTCTGGTGTGGTGTGGTGGTGGTGGTGAGTCTATTCGTTTGCCTTGTTCGGGATGAAGGTAGACACAGTAGTCGCTTCTGTATATTTATTGAGTGAGGCAAACAGGTGTATAACTACCCAGCCGAGGTCCACCTACTCTAAGTCTGTGAGGAGAACTGAGGCTGCTGGGAGCAATGGCTGGTGCTCCTCTGTCTGGCATGACGTCAGAGGCCTACTTGCCTGTGATTGGTTATATTTCAACTGACACAGAATTTGAGTATAACACCGCTCAGACACGCTACCAAGTCGACGTCCCTTGTCGACAAGCTCTGGCTAGCTATATAGTTACAATGATACTGAAAGGACCTCGGTGGCATTCAATAATGGCTTACATGTGAAATTTGCATAATAAAACATTGAAAGAAGATCCGGTGTGCGTAATACAAACAACTCGGCATATATGCACCAAAAAAAAAATTCATCATAATAGGTGAAAATCATGGTAACAATGCTTTGATTAAACCAGAGTATTAAGAACATGTGGATGTCTACTGATCAGATATGAACAATACAACTCAAGGTATTGCCTAAACAAAATTATTAACATGTGTCAATGGCATGTGCTTGAAAATCATACAAAATTTAACAATTATTACATTAATGGAACAAAGTTCTGACCTAACAACCACAAATGAACTTTAAAATTACATAATGATTTTTTTTTCACTTTTTTTTTTTCTTTGCTTCTGAAATATACAATATATTTACAAGACCAATGTGCAATATATTTACAAGCATATACAAGACCTGGATCAAGAAGACTAACATCTGCGTGATAGCAGTCAGGATTCACTGGCCTCAATGTGGTTGCTAGAACAATAATAACTCTTATGACAAGCACTGTAAAAATACAAATGGTAGTAGACTTAACAATGGCATCTAATTTATAACAAAATAAAGTTCAGAAAAACTATACATTATATATAATGGTAATAATAAGACACATGTGGTAGAAATACTGCAAATGAGTTTTTTTTTTTTTTTTCAAAACAAACAGAATAACTGCAGAGTGCACTCAATTATAAATTCTGCGGATATCTACACCTAGCTCATCCAGAGCACTATACAACTCTGGCTCTGACTGAAGGTCCGGAACAGATGAAACTTCATGTGACAAACTATCATCTTGAGAGATATCCTCGTTAACATCTAGCCAATGGACATGTGGTGAGTGCACGGTTGAAACAAGAGGTCTAGATAAAAAATTATAGCTGCTAGTATGGGGTTGCTGAACATGAAGTGGTCTGTCAACCACAGAAGGTGGTGTCAGAGTAGGAGTATCTGTCTGGGTAAGTTCATTGTCATCTTCCTCATCAGTCTCGTCAACAGTCATTTTAGCTAACTTCATGTGGTCTAAATGTTCATTTATATACTCTCCTGTTAACAAGTTCTTAAGTCTGTATTTGTTACCTTTAATAAGCTCGATTACCTTATATGGACCCAAAAATTTCTTAGTTAACTTGTACATAGGACCAGACCTGTGTTGGTTAAGTATCATTACTACAGATCCAATAGTTATTTTACTGGGTTTAACTCGTGCATTCCTTGCTAGAGTGAACTTGGCTGTTGCTTTGGACAGTTGTTCTCGTATTTTCTTGAATACTAGTTGCATTTGTCTACGCTTCACTTGAACAAAATCATCTACGTTATATAAGGGAGTAGGAGGTACGTTAATCAATTCATTAGGGAGGATCTTATCTGTACCATAAAGAATAGTGTGAGGTGTGTCACCTGTAGAAACATTAATTGAAGAATTTATAGCACACTGAATTAAGGGTATAAAATCATCCCAATTGTTATTATCAAAATTCAACGTGACTCTCAAGGCATCTAACACTTTCCTGTTAGTACATTCAGCTAGTCCATTACTTGCTGGATTATAAGGCATGATGCTACATTTTTTGATGTTATATAAATCACACAAGCTAGTTAAAACACTATTACTGAATTCTGGACCATTATCTGAAAGGATTACTTTAGGCATACTATATCTACAAATTATTTGGTCATGGAATGCGCTGGCTATGGTTTCTGCTGTTTTGTTCGGGATAGGAACTAGTTCGCAAAATCGTGAAAAATTATCGACCATTACAAGCAAATGTTTGTCCCCTTTCTCTGTTTCCGCAAAATTTGTCAATAAATCCATCGATATTCGTTCCCAAGGAGCTTTAGTTGCTGGGTACACCTGAATTGGATTAGGTCCTGAAACATGTATCTTGTGCTGTAAACAAGTTAAACATCTGTCAACATAATGAGCAATCTCCTTAGCCATTTTTGGCCAAAAATACTTCAATCGACCTTGTTGGAGTGTACGATCCTTTCCTGGATGTGCACTTGCAGGAGCATCATGGATAATTTTTAACACAGTTGATACCAAGACAGCTGGAACAACTAACTGACAACATTTCCTCGGGGCTGTCCCTAGCTTTACTACTCTACACAGTAAATTGTCCAACATAACTAGTTCTTTCAATGGTACTGGAGGTTTATGAATCGGGCGAGTGTCTTGCTTAGTCAAAAATTTAATGACGGGTGCCCATATGGGGTCTTGTCTTTGTTCCATTTCCACTACTGTAGCATCTAATGCTGGGTAATTTAACTGAATCGCAGCTACGTGTCAAGAAAACGCATCGGCTACAACATTTTGCTTTCCTGGAATATATCCAAATGTGGGATTGAATTCTTGAATTGTGAGCAAATATCTAGCGAACTTTCCAACTGGATTCTTATTTTTGCACAAGGGAATTAATGGTTGGTGATCTGTAAGAACATGAACTGGGTAATTATAAATTGTATCCTTGAAATGTTTAAGTGCCCAGACAACTGCCAAGGCTTCTCGTTCTGTTGCGCTATAATTTTTCTCTTCTTTAGATAAAGTACGGCTAGCATAAGCTATTGCGTGATCTCTGTGACCTTCTGTTTGAAGTAATGCAGCACCTAGACCTATGTCACTAGCATCTGTAACCAACGTAAAAGGTTTAGAAAAATCTAGGTACCTAAGGACAGGTGACGAAATCAAGGCAGACTTGAGTTTTTTGAATGATTGATCCTGGGCCTCTCCCCAAACAAAGGGTTCATCTTTTCTTTGCAACTTGTAAAGCGGAACGGCTATAATAGAGAATCCAGCAATAAATGAACGATAAAATCCTACAAGACCTGTGAACTGTCTTACGGCTTCTGCGGTACGAGGTGTTGGAAAATCATGGGCAGCAATAATTTTGTATTCATTCAATGTAATACCTGAAGGTGTAACTGTATGACCTAGAAAATTAATCTTTTGCTTTAAAAATGAACATTTTGCAAGCTTTAATTTTAAATTAGCTTCAGCGAGCTTTGCAAGTACTTTCTCAAGGTTCTGGAAATGAGTCTAAACATCTTGCGACATGATTATGAGATCATCAAGGTAAACTAGAAGCGTACTTCCTATCAATCTACGAAATAGATTTGTCATGAGCCGTGAAAAGGTTATTGGACTACTACGCAAACCAAACGGCATTCTTTTGAAATGAAAATGACCATTGGGTCATTTAAAGGCTGTCAATTGTTTACTTTCCTCATCAAGGGGGATTTGCCAGAATATCTGCAACAAATCTAACGTTGAGAATACTTTGTTTCGCCCAATACTTTGCAACAAATCATTTAGAACTGGAAGTGGGAAACGATCAGGTATTGTTACTCTGTTAAGCTTGCGATAATCGATTACAGGTCTCCAAGTCCTATCTCGCTTTGGTACAAGAATCAATGGAGTGTTCCATGGCAAATTACTCGATTCAATTACATCACTCTGTAACATTTCCTCTACAAGTCTATCGGCTTCTGCTCTCTGAGAATGGGGAAGATGGTAAGCTGGTACATAAATAGGCGTAGTTCCTTGTTCAAGGGGAATTTTATGTGTAATAAGAGGAGTGAGACCTAATTTTTCTCCTGGTAGAGCAACAACAGCTCTATTCCTGTTCAAAATTTCCAAAAGCTGAGCCACAGAGTCAGGAAAATCAGTAGGACTGAGGTGTTGCGCTTGCACCTCTGGCTGAGATCCCTGTTCTCCTGGTGTGAGGGTACAAACAGTATGATCCATGGAGACATCGTCCACAACTCGCACCGGTAACGAGTAATGGGTAAAATCTACAACATGGGTACCAGACTGGAGATGGATGTCGGCATTACTAGTGTTTGCAATAAATAATGTAACAGTACCATCCTGCACTGTGTGCCAGGAGGGTTCAACAAATGTACCATTCACTTTACATGTTTCACTTTCCGCAATCACATCCGACAACTCGGGCACTCCCTGAACCTTAACTCTTATTCTGGTGAGAGAATGAGGGTGTAGCACAGTGTCAGTAGCCGTGGAACCACTGACTTCAGAGATGGAAGCTGCCAGGCGAGCGAGACAACGAGAATCCGTTAGGGCGTCCCCTTCCAGAAAGTCCCGATACTCATTCTCCTTAACAACTGCACAACTACTATGCTTCAATCGAGTGCCTGTTTTCTCGGGTATGCTACCACGACAATGATCTGACAAACTTACGCTTGCAAGGCGGGTGTCAACAAAATTAACGTAATCTGATTGAAGGTTGAACTCGTGGCCCTGTCGATACATGCTACACAAGGGTATGACGTGGTCTTTGATACTTATGTTCCAACGATGGGGAAACAATGCAATATTTTCACTCACACTAGAGCTAGAACACTCACAAAGCTTGATACTGTCAACTTGGGTGGTGGTGGTGGGTGTAGGTTCCCACATGGTGGCGCGAGATTAAAAAATGGCTGGCGCGGGAAGCTTCCTTCCTCCTCACTGATGAATGAGCGTTCTGACAGGAAAATTGACCCTTACTGCTGAGACATTGGCCTGGAGTAGTGGTTGATTGCAGGACCCCGGTCTGGCACAATATTTGATGCGTGGGTGGCAGGATGGTGGCTTGTGGAGGCGGCTGATGGCGGTGGCGGCTGTACTGTGAAACACACGGCGATGGTGGGTACTTGAATTTTAGTTTCCAGAAAAAAATTTCTGAATCCCACTGCTGCTACCAGTATTCGTTTGCCTTGTTCGGGTTGAAGGTAGACACAGTAGTCGCTTCTGTATATTTATTGAGTGAGGCAAACAGGTGTATAACTACCCAGCCGAGGTCCACCTACTCTGAGTCTGTGAGGAGAACTGAGGCTGCTGGGAGCAATGGCTGGTGCTCCTCTGTCTGGCATGACGTCAGAGGCCTACTTGCCTGTGATTGGTTATATTTCAACTGACATAGAATTTGAGTATAACAGGTCTGGTGTGGTGTGGTGGTGGTGGTGGGTCTGGTGTGGTGGTGGTCGTGGGTCTGGTGTGGTGTGGTGGTGGGTCTGGTGGGGTGTGGTGGTGGTGGTGGGTCTGGTGTGGTGTGGTGGTGGTGGGTCTGGTGTGGTGTGGTGGTGGTGGGGTCTGGTGTGGTGGTGGAATAATTATTGGGGAATAAACCAAAGATTATTGGGGAATATAAGCCTGGATACGCGTATGGAAATGTCAAGACACACAAACCTGGAAACCCACTTCGGCCAATCATCAGCCAGATATCCACACCCACGTACAGACTGGCGAAGCGACTCAATGGCTTGCTGACTCCTTATGTCCCTTGCACCTTCAGCCTGAAGTCTCCAAAGGAATTTGTTGACTTACTGCGGGGAACACAGGCCACAGGGATTAGAGCCTCGTTGGATGTAGAATAACTGTTCACCAACGTACCTGTGGATGAAACAATCGGGATGATAGCGGACAGAGTGTATCAGCTTGTACTAAAGAGACACCCTTCTTGAGCCCGGATGGGCACATGTACAAGCAAGTGGATGGGGTTGCCATGGGTTCTCCCCTAGGTGTCCTGTTTGCGAACTTCTACATGGGTACCATCGAACAAAAGGTCTTAGTCGACATGAACTTTAAACCAGCCATATACTGCAGGTATGTTGATGACATTTTTACACAGGTACCTGATGTCGGACATTTGCAAAACTGAAGGAGGCATTTGAGCGGAATTCTGTGTTGGGTTTCACTTACGAGATGGAGAAGGATGGGAAGCTGCCCTTTCTAGATGTAACAGTCATGGAAAGGAGCGGAGGTTTCCACACTGCAGTCTACACTAAGGAAATAAACATAGGAATGTGCCTGAATGCCAGCAGTGACTGCCCAGACAGGTACAAGAGGAGTGTTGTTAACGCTTATGTCGACCGTGCTCTCAGCCACAGCTCAGGATGGAAGCAAGTCGACGAAGAACTCTGTAGGGTAAAGCAGGTCCTAGTCAACAACGGCTTCTCCAATGGTTTCGTTGAAGACATAAGAAGGAAAGTGAAACGCCATGCAACCTCTGAAGAGACAACTAACACAACACCTATACCCCCTATTGGACTATTTTACTGGAACTTCTTTTCCACAGCTCATAAAACGGAGGAAAGGGTCCTGAAAGATATTGTTAATAGAAACGTTATCCCTACAGACAAAAATCAGAAGATACAACTGACGATTTACTATAGAACCAAAAAAACGGCCAGCCTACTCATGAGAAACTCTCTAGACACAAAGCAGAGCGCTTTAAAAGAGACCAACGTCGTCTATGCCTTCAAATGCCCTCTTGGGGACTGTAAGCCTCAAAAAACTCAGTATATAGGCAAGACAACAACATCTCTTTCCAGGCGATTAACGATGCATAAGCAACAGGGCTCCATTAAGGAACATATAATCTCTTCCCACAACCAAACCATCACCAGAGAAATCTTAGCAAACAACACAGATATCATCGATAGATACAGCGATAGCAGGTGGCTTGACATCTGCGAGGTACTACACATCAAGAAGTCAACACCAGCAATCAACAACCAATTAATGCACAACTATATTCTACCCACTTCAAGGCTCCGCTCCAATATAGAAGCATCAAGAAATATGGGCCAATAGGCCCTCTGCAATTACTTCCATTCTTACCTTTAATACCCATTGTTTCGTGTTCTATCCTGTGTTGAAAGTTTTGTTCACCTCATCCAAAACAGTTGTAACATATCACCTCCCCCAAAATGCGGGTATAAAATGAAAAATGAAAGCTGTTTAAATCACGGGAGACATCTCCCGTCACGCAGGGTGCAGTCGCACCTCCACAGATCTCCAGTATCAGCTCTTGATACTGGTAATGGCTCAAAAGGGCCACCACTTACGGGCTATTCATGCCCGTGCCACCTTTTGGGTGGCTTAATCTTCATCAATCAATCAATCTGTTTAAATTATAGCATAAGTAAGAACTCTGTTTAGCGTTTGGTCCTAACAAGACCTTGGTGTCCTTGATGTGCAAGCTTCAGAGCACGTTGCTGGAGAACAGCTGGAATAACGATACGAGTACCTCGCAGCACAGTGTCGCGTTGTTGCGTAACACTTAATTCTGTCTGGATGCGTTCAAGTGCTTTGAATGCATCTTGGTCAACTCCTGAGGGTGGGATGCGTGGAAACTTTTTCTTAGTCAATGCATCCACTGTTGCTTGCAGAGTTAGGTCCTCTAGGGTTGCAGTACGGATTTCATCAAGAGTAAGAGCCTTAGGGACTGCATCACAGGTTACAGAGTGTACATATTCCTCGGCAACTTGCTGATGCTTGGTGATGGTGAAACTGTTGGCAGGATGTCGACTGATGTAATCAGCGGGATTGCCTGCACCCGGCTTGTATTTCACCGTAAAGTTGTATGGTTGCAGACGAAGAGCCCATCTCTCAATGCGAGCTGGTGGTTTGGACTTTGGATTATTGAAGATGGTCTCCAACGGTTTGTTGTCAGTGACTATCGTGGTGAAGGGTGCACCAAGCAGATACACATTGAAGTGTTCACAGCCCCATACAAGAGCAAGAGCTTCCTTCTCTGTCTGACTGTATCGTTGCTCAACATCTGTGAGAGAACGGCTGGCGTAGGCAATTACTACTCTGGAATTTGGTTGACCAGGTTTGTGTTGGGCTAAAACAGCACCTAATCCAACAGGACTAGCATCCACCGTTAATTCAGTGTCCATTGATGGATCAAAGTATGCAGCAGTCGCATTCTCTACTAGTGCATCTTTCACAGCATCAAATGCATTTTGCTCGATATCGCTCCAGTACCATGATGCGTTTTTCTTCAGGAGCTCACGTAGAGGCTTCGTAATGGTAGCAAAATCTGGAATGAAGCGAGAACAGTAGTTTGCCATTCCCAGAAAACTAAGTACTTCAGTGGACGTTGAAGGAGGTGCAGCATTCTTGATATCTGCAACTTTCTTAGGACCTGGAGACAGACCTTTGTCACTAAGTACATGTCCAAAGAATTCAATTTTATGTTGATTGAACTCACACTTTGCTCGGCTTAGCGTCAAATTCTTTTCTCGTAAGCGTTGCAATGTTGCACGAAGAGCTTTGTCGTGTTCAGCTTGGGTACGGCCATAAACAATGATGTCATCAGACATGTTGTCAGCATTAGGTATGTCTTGCAATACCTGGCTGATGATGTGCTGGAATACCTCGGCAGCACTGTTAATACCAAAACTCAGGCGCTTGTACCTATACAGACCTCGATGTGTCGTAAACGTTGTGATGAATCGACTCTCCTCATCAAGTCCAAGCTGATGATAGCCCTTGTTTAAATCTAACTTGCTGAATACAGTTGCACCATTCAAGCGGTAGATCATATCATCTACAGTCGGTGTAGGATGGCGTTCACGCATTATTGCCTTGTTGGGAACACGCATGTCCACACAAATGCGTATTTCATCTGGATTCTTCGGCTTTGGTGTAGTGACAATTGGGCTTACCCATGGTGTTGGGCCTGTTACTGGTTCAATGATATCTAGTTCTATCAGCCTATCCAGTTCGGCATCGACTTTCTTGCGAGTATGGAATGGTTGTCGGCGATGTGGTTGGGCAACTGGAATTACATCTGGGTTGATATGCGATGTACTTTGCTATCAGTGTAACAACCTATGGATTTAAATCGATCAGAAAATTCAGCAACAATACCATCAACATTGTTTGCAGATTCCACTGCTACAGCATTAGAAAGCTGAAGTAGCCCCAATTTGGTTGAAGTCTTGTAACTGAGTAAAGACTCCTTTGCATTCCTAACAACAAGGAATGTAGTAATGAGCATTGCATTCTTTGACTTAATCTCTGCAGTGAAAGTTCCAATCACTGGCAAGGCTACCTTTGAAGCATAGGCAGTGGCTTTGTCATTATAGTTCTCATGCTTTGGGAACTGTTTTTTAAATTTTTCATAGTGGCACTCAGCCATGGTGTCAATGTTTGATCCAGTGTCAATGAGAACCTTGAGACAAATACCAGCAATGTATACACATGTCTCTGGGTTGTTTGGAAGATCATTCCATTCTGTGATTGCTTGTACTCCATAAGTATAATCACATTCACTGTCATCTGAGACTGGTTGTAATGAAATGTTGTCTTGTATATTATTAACATTCTGGATATGAGGTGCAATATTGTGTTTACCACCTCGACCCCTATGACCTGATCCTCGTACAGTGCTTTTATTCATTGACTGTGGTTTCTTTAGTGCTGAACGACACATAGCACCAAAATGACCTAGTTTTCCACACTCATAGCACTTCTTACCTTGAGCAGGACAAACATTATCTTGGTGTGGGTAGTCTCCTCCACAATTGTAACATTTATTGTTGACACCCTCTGATGTGGGTCGTTGTGACTGCTTGAGCCTTGTTCCTTGACCCCAGTTGTGACGTGGTTCTCGGCTAAATTTACTGTTAGGTTTGCCATGATATCTTCTTTGATCACGGTGTCCTCCCTGAACCTTACGTACCTCATCACTGTTAGTAACAGTGGCAGCACCGTTATTGGCACTGCACTCCATGACACGAGCATCACGTGCAGCATCTTCCATTCGACGAGCAATATCCAGTATCTTGGTAAGAGAACTGTCATCATCAACAAGTTCTAGAGCTCTTCGACGGAGACGTGTAGATGTGCATGTTTCAATTATTTGCTGTTTGATTTCTTTGTCAACATCAGCAAACTCACAATGGGCTGCTAAACCCTGCAGACGTGTGTGGTATTGATCCACAGTTTCATTAGAGAGTTGTTTTGCTCTCCTGAAATGCATAATTTCCATAGCAGTATTTTGCCTTGGTTTGAAATAATCTGTTAGTTTGGCTTTGGCAGTGTCATAATCTTTGGCACCACCAGTGTCTTTCAGTGTGTCAAAGATGTCACAAACTCTATCACCTGCATAATGAAGTAGAAAGGCACGCTTTCTTTCAGCACTTTTGATGTCAGAAACTATCAACAAATTTTCAAACCTTTTAAGCCATTTGACCCACCTCTGTGACAGGTTTGTCTGGTCACAGTCAGGATCAAATGCAGGAAACTGAGGTATATTTGCCATTTTTTACTGAATAAATGTAAACTTATCACTTAAATGTTCCTCAGAATATTAAACACTTACTGCACTGTATATGTTAGTCAAGAATTCACTGTAATTACTTTAATTTTGCAAAGCACACAAGCATTTTAATGCAAAAGTTCACAACAGTGCACAATATAGCAGCAACTGACTTCTTCAACCCGTTCTCGCAAATTTAATAAGTCAATATTGACTTATTAAATATGTGCATAGGTGACATACTTAACATAATAGATACCCTTAAAAAGATTCATAGAAAACACCGACCTTACCTAACCTTGTTAGTATCTTAAGATAAGCATCTTATTGCTTCGTAATTACAATTATTACCTAACCTATAATAGGTATAGGTTAAGCAATAATTGTAATTACGAAGCAATAAGATGCTTATCTTAAGATACTAACAAGGTTAGGTAAGGTCGGTGTTTTCTATGAATCTTTTTAGGGGTATCTATTATGTTTAGTATATCACCTATGCACGTAGTTAATAAGTCAATATTGACTTTACGAATTTGCGAGAACGGGTTGGACTTCTTACCTAGCCCTTGTGTACATGTGTTGTTCCTACTCACAGCAGCAGCACAGCAGTTGACACAGCAGTTGGTACAGCAGCAGTTGGTACAGCAGTTGGTACAGCAGTTGGTACAGCAGTTGGTACAGCAGTTGGTACAGCAGTCAGTTCAGTGTGATGAATTTTATAGCACGAAGCGTCGTTTCGTAACCAAAACATCAGGTTTTGTACACATCAAAGCGTCGTTTCGTACACAACGTCGGCAGATTCCTCAGTACACAGTTTCTTCAGCACAGCTTGGGTAGCACACAGCATTGGTTAGCACACAGCATCGTTTAGCACACAGCATTGGTTAGCACACAGCATCGGTTAGCACACAGCATCGGGTATGGCGCTCACAGCTTCTCTTCCTCCTCCAGGCAGCATGCTTCTCTCTTGTGTTTGAAACTGAACAAATACCTGCGTTCACAGTTCATCCTCGTCGCCAATGTGGTGTTTGTGTGTTACTGAGGAAGTCTTGGTTGTAGGGTTGATGTAAAGTCATGACTTGGTTACTGACTTTAATACTTAATATGATTACATGACTAGTAGCTACCAAGCTTGGCGGGCGCCCTGTACGCTCTTGTTTACCTCCACTCTCTCTCTCTGGCGTCCCAGCCGCCGCACATAGAAAACGGATGGTACCATTTTCTGTGAACATGACAC